>NC_056748.1:338637301-338824801 GCF_019279795.1 Protopterus annectens | reverse complement strand
GTCTCTAGTGAAGTTTTGAAGCCGTGCAGTGTGTCTACCTGTCTTATTTTAAGGGGATTTGTTTCCAGATTTTTGCTACCTGGTTAGAGTATAGTGAGTCTCCTTGTACTGTTTGATTTTGTGATGGATAAGAAAACTTTGTTGTTGGATCATAGAACTTGATAAGTAGTATACACTTTTCCTTTAAGAGCTGGGCAATTCCTGCGGAAATTTTAGTTTATAGGCTCTAATAAGCTGATGGTAGTTTAGGTGTTTAAATTCTTTACAGTTAAGGCTTTTATTGCTATGCAATGGTGAGTTTTTTTTGAGGATTTTTTGTAGCAAATATTGCAATGTTGTTAATGGCTGTCTTTATTTATTTACCTTTATTGTTAAGTTATGTTTTGTAAAGATGTATGAGGCATAGAATAGGGATGGAAGTTGGTATGTTTGCACTGTTTTTTCTGGAATTATTAGTGAGGAATTTCCTAGCCCTGTAGAGGGATCCTAGGTTCCAGTTTTTTTTTTTTTTTTTGATGGTGGGGAGTAGTTGCTTGTGTCTAAGATTATCACTGAGTGTTATTTATTTACTTTATTTAACATTTGTTTACCAGGAAAGTCTGACATGGAATGAAGCCATTTTTCAGTGGAGGCCTGGGGAGAAATGCTCCAGACGCATGTCTTTGTATTACTACAAGGATTTTTTTCTGTGTTATATTCATTGTTTGTTTTATTGGCTGTTAGATGCCAAAACAAAATGCAACTTATGCTTTTCACCTCTAAAAACTACTCAAACCAAAAACAATATTTTCATATCTTAAGAGTAAGTGTGAGATATCTAGCTAGGATTATATGGCTAGAAAGGCCTTTTGGGTGTTTCCTTGTAAAGAGGCCTAGTGTTTCAGCTGAGCAGATGAGTGGCATCATCTGCATGTTATATCAGCGTAATGTGTTTAGTGGTGGAGTGTGGATTATTGATAATGATATTGAAAAGTAAAGATCCTAGAAGTGATCCCTGAGGAAATCAGAATAGTGTTGTTGCCATCTCATGGCTTGTTTCCAGTTGAGTAAGTAGCTGTGCAACCGGGTTAGCGAGGGAGTATTGAGGCCTAGAGAGGTAAGTTCCTCAAGGACAGAATTAAATGTTTTCAATAGGTGTAGGAAGACTGTTGAGACTAGATTACCATAGTTCCATTGTTTCTGAGTTGATTAACTGTGTTTATAAAGTTTAAAAGGGCAGTAATGTTGTTATGATTAGGCTGAAAGCCATGTTGAGTCAAGGAGAGTAGGTTATGGTTGGTGAGGGGTTTGAGCAACTGGGTGTGGATACATTTTATAATATTTTGGATAGGCATGAGAGGATGGGCTATTGGATGGTGGCTGACTGAGTCAGCAGAATTTCCACCTTTATATAGGGGATGATGTATGATATTTTCCAGATGCTGGGGACATGGTTTTCTTTTATGGCTCTATTGATAAGTATGGAGACTGGGAATACTATAGTTTTGGCTGGTATTATGAGGTACTTTACTGTCAATTTGTCAGCTGTCAAGGTAGTTGGTTTAATTTTTAGTAGGTATTTTTTAATTGTTGAGGTGGGTAGACTAACAAATTTAAAGAGTACTTTGTTGTTGGTAAGGGGATGTGGAATAATGAGGGATATGGAGTTTTGTTTGTTAATGCTAAGATAAAATTTCCAAAGTGACTATTGAAATGAGTTGCTGTATTACCTGGGCATTTAGAGGTTGTGGTGGTTTAGGGGGTAGAGGGTTGCCATGGATTGAGCAGTGATTTTAAGGGCTGCCAGAACAGTTTGAGATTTTGGTGGGTATTTTGTAGGTTTGTAAAATATTCTTCTTGTCATTAGGTATTTGTTTGTGACATTGTGACATTGCTGAGATATCTATAATCCTATAGGGATAAATGAGTTTTATTTTATTTTTTTGTATGTTTTCCAGTCTGGTCTCTCTTTAATAGTAGTCATTATTAGACAAGGTGCTGTAATGGATTTGACTCTTTTTTTTTTTTTTTTTTTTTTGTTTCTGAGTGGGGCCTACTTATCTACTTATTTAGGATGGTTAGGAAGATATGATTAAAATGAGTAACTGCTTCATCTTGTGATAATGTTTTTAGGCAGTTCCAGTAATATTACTTTAGTGTTGTACAGCATTCAGTGCTATTTGCTTCTGAATGTCTCATAGCATAGGGCAGTAGATGGTCACTAATACTGTTTAGCAAGGTCTTGGTAGCATTAACGTTGTGGGGCTTATTCAAAAGAATCTAATCTAGTATGATTTCCTTGTTAGATGTTTTATGGGTTTTGGCAGTGATTAATAGTTCTAAGACTCCAAATATGTTTAGGCCAGATGAGGTATTTTGTTTCCAGTCAATGTTTACATTCAATAAAAGTATGGCCTCTCTTTATATTGTGATACAGTCACTGAAGAGCTACTACAGTTTTGGCTAGAGTGTTACAAGCATGAATGTATAGCCCTGCTAGGCAGATTGATTTACTGCTATTGAGTTTTAGTTGAGTAAAGAGAATTTCATCGTTTTGAAATTTAGGGGAAGTGAGGATGTCAGATTACTTCTTGGGTGTTTTTTAAAATTTATTGCTACTCCACCTCCTCTTTTGTTAGTCTGACTATGTTATATCTGGGGGAGGTATTTCATTACTAGTTATTTCTGGCTTTAACCAGGTTTCAATAGCTATAAGAATGTTGGGATTATAGCATGAGAAGGTTGTGCGGAGATTATGGGTCTTGTTGCATATGCTTTGAAAATGTATGCTTAGGAGAAATAGGTTGTGAACTGAGTTGTGGTTTGGGAGAGGAATTGTGTAATTCAGAAGGGATGTGGTTGGTTATGACAGTATATCGGTGCTTGGGCTAGGGTAGGGGGTGTATAATCCCACTTTGGACAAGCATAGTTATGGTATGCAGATATGTGTAAAAATAGCTAGCCTTTTTATATGTATGTAGGTAGGTGGAGAATGATGACTTACTAAGCTTTAAAGGTGTGTGTGTTTAGTCATTAGTGTCAATATAGTTTGGTTGATGTGGCTGAAAAATGTGGTGTGCTAAAGGACTGTTATGATTGTGGATTGTAGATTTGGGGAGAGAAAATGGGTGGATGTAAGTGGGATTCTAAGATTGTGATCTGTGTGGGAACAGTGAGTAATTTTATAGAGATTGCAAAAGAAAGTTTTGCTTTTGAAATAAATGTAAAATATGCCACTACTTCACAACATTGGAAGTAGTTTGTTGTAGTGTAGGACTGGTAGGTTACTGTGTAGCATATGTTTAGGGTTGTTAGGGTGTATTACTGAAGGTTGCAAGAGTATTAGACAGGATAGAGGTCTTAATAGTGATGGGGATGGGGGAGGTGTTGCAAGAGGCTGTTAGTTAATTGTGAGAGGTTTGCATGGGTTGTGAAGTATAAATGTAGGTGTAGTGGGGGTGGGTGTGAATTGGGAGTAGGGTAGGGGAGCAGAGTGAAGACAGAGCAGAACCCAAACACAGAATATTGTATTCTTAAGAGAAATAATCACTGGAGCTACATTTAGAAGTAATGTGAACTTATTAAGACAGTATTACAGAAATTAATCTACAACAAGCAAAGTGTATTTTGTGCCAATGTTTCTGATACTACTGTCTGCTGGTATTTTCTATACCATGTTAGCCAGTATATTGAGCTAATCTGTGTGATTAAGCTTGATTTAAGTTAGGACACTAACTTGTACACATTTTTTCCTGGGGACTGTAACATAAGTCTATTTTTTTATTTTTAAAGATATTACTGTTAGAAACAGAGTACTTAATGCATTTTCATAATGTTTATTTGCAGGATATGCTATTTGTTAGCTAAGCAACTATCTGGTGGAAGAAAAATTATATTGATTTTGTTTTGGTGAGAAGGAGCTGAAGCCCTCTGGTAGTGTGCACACTGTGAGATAGCTAGATATATTAAATAAATGGAAAGTACATCAGTAGGTTATAATTAAAAGTTGAACATTAATCATACTTTAAATGTTTTTTTTTCCCCCCACTGGATGGGGTCTTGTTTGTAGACGACTGATCTCATCAGGTATATTGGCAAAGTTTTCAGGAAGTGAGTGGTGATGCATTATATAAATATTTAGTTTTATTGTCTACGGTTTAAATGTTCTTTTCAACTGGAGTTGGGCTCTTGGTTTTGGATGACAGGTGTCACCGAGTATATTGGCAACGTTTTCAGGAAGGTGGATGGTAATGCACTATATAAACATTTACTTTTACTGTCTACAGTTTAATGTTTTTTCCACTGGTGGGGGAAGGTTCTTCATTGTAGATGATTGGTCTCACCAAGTATATTGATAAAGTTTTCAGGATGGTGCACTACATAAATATTTAGTTTTACTGTCTACAGTTGTAAATGTGCACATTACTGCAGGACAAGTAGTCTGGCTGAAAACTGGGCTGGAAAGTCAGCATTAGGGAAGGCGATGGAAGAAATTGATGTGTGCAACATATCTGGGACTTCCTCTTTGTACAGTGGAAGTCACTTCTGTACAGGGGATAGTCATTTGTCTGTCCATATCTCTCATTGCTCAGATAGTATGAGCAGAGTGACAGCCACATGTTTGTCTGGTTTTGAACATGTGAAGTCAGAAGCTATTGGAAGTTTGTATGGCTAGTGTCTCTGTGGCTTTCATTGCAAAATTGCACTCCATATCAGAAAGAGAATTTGGATTCCTTGCAGAATGTTGCTGCTGGACATAAAGTTAACATCCAGATTTCTTTTAAAGCTACTAATGTAATTACTAGGATACTGACTGAATAAACGGAAATGTATTCTGCTAATGAACAATTTTCTAAAAATACTCTATGGAATATTTCTATCAGGATAAGGTATATGGAGTATGGTTAATTACGCTCAGAAATTTATTTTGTTTGATATATGTAACTGAAAAAAAAAGTGCCAGAACAGTCAACTAAAGAAAAATAGTCACAGAATCAGTTCCAGCAGCCACCACCAGATCACCAGCATGACACCAATACACTAGTATACGATAAAATCCAACAAGTCTATTGCAAAAATACTTCAGTTGAGCACTTTCATCATATGTAAAGACTTCCTCAGAACAATTAATTCTGATTTTCAAAATCCTTTTAAATGTGTAAAACCCACATCAGCTGACTTACGTTAATTAAAATTTAAGGTGCCAGTACTGCTAATTCTAATTCCTTCCTAAATGTTATAACATAATCCACTACAACTTTAATAAATACATTTAAAAATGCATAGAGTATGCATAAAAACATCTACTATATACATCTAAGACCTGTAATTAATACGTGAATAGTTCATATGTAAAATACTTAAAATCAGTTGCTGTGAAGTGGGATTCTAAAAAGCTTCCTAATGATTTCACATTTCAAATACACCGTCAGTATACAGTGGTTTTACCTTATATTATCTAAAATGGGTTTAATAGAAACGTATTCGTTAATTCCAGGGTAAGCTGAGGCATTTAGTTTAATTTGCCACCTTGTTTCTTTTTCCCCCACCATTTTTTTGATATCACCTCCTCTAGCATTATACTTGACTAATTCCAGAATACCAAAACTAAATGCCGAACAACCCTTATTTTCATTTAGATGTTTCCACAGGGCATTATTAGCATCATGTTTCTTAATACTATAAGTATGATCATATATTCTATTTCGTAAGCATCTAATGGTCTTCCCAACATAGAAACAAGCACAGTGGGTACATATAGCCAAATAGACCAAATTTTTAGACCTACAATTTCCTTTCTGAAAAGTAATAATAGTCCTATTATAATTATCCAAGGTGATGCTCGGAACATTAATAATAAATTGACATATGTAACTGATGGAAACTATGAGATTTGAAATTCAGAAGTGCGTGCTTTGATTCATAAAAGAGGTGAACCATTGTTATTAGTTTTGCAACTCGTTTTCCTTTGGACAGATATTTCGGTGCTTATGATGAGCCTTTATTGCTTGTCCCTTAACACTAATTTAATAAAAATTTGTTCAAGATTGGTTCAGAAGCCACTCTTCTGTACCAAAGAATTTCAAAGTTTGCTCAAAGAATACTGCCAATTGTTGTCACCCTTGTAAAAACTGAAAGATAATTTGAGCTTAATGGCTAGAACGTGTAAAGTAGAAATACTTCTGAACAGTGAAGGGGATATAATTAAACTTGTAGTTAATATTGTTTGTTTCCTACTCATATGCCTACTTGACCATCAGTTCTCACCATTCACCCAGAGAGTTTTATCCCAGCAGCCAGGAAGTGATTTTGTCCTCTGCACTCTTTGCTATCCTCATAATGGTCTTTGCAGCAATTCACAAAAAAAAAAAAAAAAAAAGAGCAGGGCAAACGTAACATTATTGCAATAGTCAGGCACCCCTAGTCTTATAGGTTCATAGGTACTTAATAGGCTATTGATCCATGAGGAGTTTTAGAAGTCTAGTCATACAGTCCCATGAAATGTTTAGCCCTTATATTTTAAATAGGAATAACCCAGTTATGAGCAAAACATTTACATGTTGCCCTATCCATGAGGGCCAGAGGTACTAAATCAGAGGTGAATACAGTTACCCATCCATTCATCCAGATTGCATTTTATATAGTGTAAGAGAAATGCTTTGCAATACATGGAAAGGAAGATGATTCCAAATAAGTGAATTCAATGTGATATAGGTTCATAGGTTCGTACTAGGCTATCTGCCCTAGGGCATTTATAAGCCTAGCCAGAGTGTGTGTGGCTTTCACCACCCCTTAGAATGAGAATACTACGCCCTTTTAGGGTTTAGTTTACTGTGCCTCTGTCTAGTAGTGACACAGAGATGACCCCCAGGGTAAACCTACGATCTCCCATCCACTCGTCAAGATTTCTCTTGAATAGAGTCGATGAGGGGCTCTGCCTAACATGGACTGGGATTCTGTTCCAGAGTGTAGGGAGCCTCTGGGTTATGAATCTGTCCCTGCAGCATGTCCTATTTATTTCTGTGTTGAGGTTTAAGTCTCTTGCTCTCGTGGCTCTGATGGATTTGGATTTTCTGAGGTGGAGCATGTCCATTAATTCCAGATTGGACATGGCCTTGTATGTCAGGCACAGATCACCTCTGAGTAGGCGGTATGCGACTGAATAGAGCTGGAGTTTTTTCAGTCGGGCAGCATATGACATATGTTTAAGACCCTTTATCCTCTTGGTGAGGAACTTTTGTGGTCTTTCCAACTGCTGCAGGTGTCGGGTGAGATACATCCCAAATGGGGCATTGTACTCAATCATTGGCCTGATAAGAGAAGAGTACAGGGGTACAATGACCTCTCTTGATCTAGATGTGAAACCCTTCATGATAAGGTGGGCAATATAGAAGGTCTTCCTAACCACTTTGGCAATGTGAGTGTCAAATGAGAGGTTACTGTCAACCTGGGTCCCTAGGTCCCTGATTACCTCTTCCGTACTTAATGGATTACCATCTATGTTGTAATTTGTGGGTACCTTGTTTTTCCCAAAGGGTATGACTATACATTTTTTGGCCTTCAGCTTAAGGCCATGGCTCTGGCACCAATTATCCGTTTCTATGAGGCCTCTCTGAAGGATGTTTGTGTCCGCTGGAGTATCAGTTATGGCGCCCAGTTTGCAGTCATCTTCGAACTTTGTCAGCCACAATCCTCCTATGTTTGCCTGTACCTCGGAAAAATAAATGCCGAACAAGAGGGGTCCCAGGACTGAGCCCTGTGGGATGTCTGACATAGCTCCAGCAACTCTGACCCTGTGGGTTCTGTCCTTGAGCCAGTTTGCAACCCATCTTGTGACATATAGGTTCATAGGTTCATAGGTTCATACTAGGCTATCTGCCCGAGGGCATTTACAAGCCTAGCCCATCGTTTTGTGGCTTACGCCACCCCTTTAGTATGGGGAACTATACCCATTATTTTGCTGTGCCTCTGTCGAGCAGTGACACTGAGGTAATCCCTGGGGTATATCTGCGATCTCCCTTCCATTGGTCAAGATTTCTCTTGAACAAGGCCAGCGAGGTGCTCTGCCTCACATGTACCGGGATTTTGTTCCACAGCATAGGGAGTCTTTGGGTGATGAATCTATCCCTCCAGCACGTCCTATTAATAGCCGTGTCGAGGTTTAAGTCTCCCGCCCTTGTGGCTCTGATGGATCTAGATTTTTTGAGGTGAAGCATATTCATCAAATCTGGGTTTGACATGGCCTTGTATGTTAGGCAAAGGTCACCTCTGAGCAAGCGGTAAGCGACTGAATAGAGCTGGAGTTCTTTCAGTCGGGTTTGCATTTAAGCTGGTGGGTTTACATTTAAGCTGGTGAGTTTGTCTATGATACCCGAGTGGGGTATTGTGTCAAAGGCTTTTGCAAGGTCAAGGTAGGCTGTGTGAACTGCCTTACCCTCATCAATGGCCTTAGTGACTGTTTCAAAAAAGTCGACCAAGTTCAAAAGGCAGGATCTGCCCTTGACAAAGCCAAATTGGGTAGGATCCAATGTCTGTAGGTCCCCAATGTCTTTGTTTATGAGTTCCATAATGATCCTCTCCATAGCTTTGCAGACCAGGCTCATCAAGCTTATGGGGCGGTAATTTCCAGGGTCCGTAGAAGCACCGCCTTTGTGAAGTGGGACCACTGTTGCCGTACGCCACTCTTTGGGTACGTATCCTGTAGTAAGGCTAAGATTAAACAGCAGCCTTATGTGTGGGTTTAGTTCCTCTTGGAGTTCATGTAGCACACAGCCCGGGACACCGTCCGGTCCCATTGATGCTGTGTTTTTAGCTTTAGAGAGGGCGGCTCTCACCTGGGCATCTGAGATGTAAGGGAGGCTACACTCTGCTGGGATAGTTATTTTTCCTTTTGGGGGGGAGGGGGAGGAGAAATTTGCACTGAACCTGTCTGCCAGGATGTTGGCAATGTCAGTGGGTTCAGTGTATTTTGTGTCATTTTGGACTAACTCTGAGCATATCTGGGAGTTTCCACCCAGGTTTATAACATAGCTAAAGAAGGCCTTGTGATTGTCTTTTGTGTCTTTTGTGATTTTTCTCTCAAAGTTGGCCTTGGATGATTTTGAGTGATCGTAGTTTTTTGCTAGTACTGATCAGAGATGCCTTCCCTTTTAGGGATTTTGCTCTGTCATGTAGTAGCTTCCTCCTCCTGTTGTAAAGTTTGTTTATGGCTGGGGTCCACCAGACCGGGTGCCTGCCTTTGGGGGAATGGGTCTTGATTTTATTTGAGATTGCATGATCCATGCATTCTTGAAGGTGCTCGTAGAAGGCATTTGCAAAGGATTCAGCAGTGTGGGTTGTGGTTTCCACTGGCCCAGGGGCCTTGAAGGATACCACTTCAGTCTTAAGAAGTGTGAAGTTGGCTTTTGAGAAGTTCTTCACTGTGGTCTTTTGTGCAGGGGGTGGGGGCGGGATGTGGATTTCCAGTGAGATTAATTTATGGTCTAATCTTACGAAAGAGGGATATACTTCCGGTGTGGAGCATTTTGGCCCCATGTTTGTGATGATCAGGTCTAGTATATTGTCTCCTCTTGTGGGAATGGTGACTAGTTGTTCCATTGCATTTGAGTTTATGAATTCTAGGAACCTTTGGGCTAGGGTGTTGGGGCTTGAGTAATGTTCCCAGTCTATGTTTGGGTAGTTGAAGTCTCCCAAAATTATGGTATTTGGAGAGACATTCATACTCTCCAGTGTCTTCAGGAAGGCTGTGTGGGGTTACTGAGTTTGAGAGGGTGGTCTGTAGCATGCTACAAACTGTAAGGCAGTTTTGCCTATGGTTAGTTGCACCTGGATGGTCTCCGATGCTTCGTGCGTTGCCACTAACCTGGAGGTGTGGGTATCTTTGATGAATATGGATACTCCCTCCTTTTGTGGTTCGGTCCAAGTTTTGGGGCCGGAAAGCATGATATGAGGTAAAACCTGATAGTGCTGGGGTGCTCTCAGGAGCCTTGAACCAGGTTTCAGTCACTGCACAGACATCAATGTTCTCCATACTGAGGAGGGCTTGAGGGTGTGCATCTTGAGGTTTAGACTTCTGGCATTGAGCAGCATTACCCTTAGTTTTTTTCCACTTGTGTTTTCTAGGGAGGTAGGTTTGTTATTTGAGCCTTGCCTAAAAAGGCACTATGGGGTGGCAAGAGCCTTGGCCAATATCCGGAAGCCCAGGGTGACAGGTGCAAGCCATCCTTATGAAGCAGCGTGGCTTGTCAAGCATGTCATCCCAAGCAGACAGACATTGGATCCCCTTAGAATGACACCAGTAATTAAGCCAATTGTTAAAACTGATAATTTTGTCTTTGTACTGTGGCATCATTCTTGGTGAGGGTAAGATGTTGCTCAGGGTCAGGGTCATACCGGCCTGGGCTACATAATCAGAGAGCTCCTCTATGTCTCTTTTCATGTAGTCCAGGGAGGTACGTCTATATCTATCCCTCCAACATGTTCTATTTACATTGCAAAAGAGATTTCGATTTACTGACAAGGTATTTTTGTTTTCAATAAACTTGCTCATGTGCAGTAGGTCTGAAAGGAAGGGGTCTGTTAAGTTATTGTAAGCAAGGCAGAAACTGCACCTCAGTTTTGAGATGGTATGCATAGTTTTTTTAGGATTTAAACACTTGATTTTTCTTAGAAAGTGTTGGGGCATTTCAGTTGTCAGACGTTTGGACAGGTACATACCAAGGGGGGAATTATACACATTATTCACCCTGAGTGTGGAATACAGTGGAATGATCAAATCCATGGACCTGGATACCATGCCTTTAGTATTAAGCTGTGCAGTGAAGAAGTACTTTCTTACAGTAGTGGATATGTGTTAACTGATAGACATTTCATTGTCTACACACTTTCCCAGGTCCCTAACTACTGGGTCAATTTTCAGGGGCATGTTGTCAATATGAGAGTTACATGTAACTTCCTGCTTGCCAAAAGGTACTATTATAAATTTCTTGTCATTCAGTTTTACTCCATGGTTTGACACCAGCTGTTAGTTTGGGAAAAGCTTCATGGATCATCTTGGTATCCTCTTGGGAGTTTAAAAGAGCACCAAGTTTACAATCATATGCAAATTTTGTCTGCCATAAAGCCCTTAACAGTAACTTTGATCTCAAAGAAGTAACTGCCAAAGAGGAGTGGCCCAAGGACTGAACCTTGGGGTACACCGCTAGTGACAAGTCTTTTGGAGGAGGTAGAACAACTCACTCTAGTTCCCTGGGTTTTCTTACTGAACCAGGTTTGCCATCCAATGAGTTACATAGGGAATAATATTTAGCTGGGATGGTTTATCTGTGATACCTGAGTATGGGATGGTGTCATTTGCTTTTGTGAGCTCTAGCTATGCAGTGTGAACTGATCTTTGAGAACGTTAATAAAGCAGTGGATGAGGACAGAAGTCAACCACATTAAGCAGGCAAGATCTGACCTTAAATCAAAACTGGCTAGGGTCAAGAGTTTGTAGGTTACCTATGTCTTTATTTATTAATTCATAATGATCCTTTACAGATGGCTATTGCCAGACTTATGCCTCTGTAACTTCCCTGGTCAGTTGATAATCCACATTTCTACTATGGGATGAATGTTTCTGTCCTCCATTTGTCCGGTACAAAGCCTATTTGGAGGCTAGGATTAAATAGTGCCTATAGGGGTTCTGACAGGTCCTGTTTCATGGTGGTCATTAAGAAGCCTGGTATTTCATCCAGCCCCATAGAAACAATATTCTTGGCCTTGGATAGTACCTTGAGGATTTGTTAATGGAGATTTGAGGCTGATGTATATACGGTATGAGATCTGAGAATGTAGGAGTGGTGGAGAGAGAGGGTAAAGTTAGAGCTAAATTTATCCACTAGTAGATTGTCTATTTTCTCTGGATGTGAGTGTGATTTCATTTGCTATTAGCTTTTCACAGTGCTAGGCATTGTTTTTAAGGTTTCTTACATAGTTTAGGAAGACTTTGTGGTTCTCCTTTACCTGGGTAACAATTTTTACCTCACATATGATTTTGGTCGATTTGATCGGGGTATGGAGTTTACTGTTATGTTTTGCAAGATCTTTCTTTGTATCTTGAGAGTTACATTTATTCAGCAAAAAATGTGATTCTTCTGAATTGTCACCTTGTAGCAAGTTGCAGTTACCCTCCTCAGTTGTCCATTAATAGGGTGTGGTACACATTATGTGAAAGGGAGGAGTGATCTTTGAGAACTATCTGAAAAGGTGAATTATTAACAGTTTGATGCCAGGGTAGAACAGGTTCTTCCTACTCATCCACATTTATCAAGGGAATACACTGAGAGAAATGAACAGAAATAATTCCCAGTGCTTTAAGCTGGAGCCTCTGAATATTCTCAGAGACTTCACAAGAAAATTACTTATATTATTGACAGTAGTGGTTATAGTCCGTAGATACGGAACATGTTCGTAAGTTCTGCAATATGTTTATTTAGCTCATATAAACCTGAACTCTGATGGAATGTATTGTAGGGTTGCTGACAGATTATTACTGTAAGTATATTATTGGCAGTAGTGGTTATAGTCCGTAGATACGGAGTATGTTCGTAAGTTCTGCAATATGTTTATTATGTTCATATATACTTGAACACCTAAAATAACTTTATTTCTTATGTACAACTAGTGAAACTTTGACTCATTTATTGTAGTTGAGTCTTGCTATACCAAGTTAGAAGAAATGTTTTTGTAAGTTGTGAAGTTTTTAAAACTCAGATTAGGATGTAACTTTAAATGTTGAATTGATTATACCAGCTGATTTTACATGTGACTTTGAATTTTAACGGTCTGATGAAGCCTTAGTGAAAGCGCTTACCCATAGCATGCTGTAATATAATAAAATATTCCATTTTTAGACAATCGGCATTTCATTCAGCATTTTTTCTTGTTGAATTATACATCTTATAACTATGCCTGGATAACCTGGCGCTTGGATGGTTCCATGGTCACCTCTCAGGTCATTGACTTAGTATTTGCTGATGACAGATAAATGACTAAAAAACTGCACAAAATCAGACAATGGTAACAACTTAGAACAAAAACAAAAATCACGTTTAACCGACCAGCAAGAAATCCACAAGAATTAGCATGCAACAACTTTTATTCCTCGCTTTCATCAACAGACTTCTTCAGAATAAATTCACAAAAAAGTCTTCCCATTATATAAAAGGAATCAACCTATCAAAAAAACTAATTAGTACTAATTAAAACATTCCATTGAACACATATGCATATACAATATATACAAAATGTTACATAAAAAGCATATAAAAAACTTATGAAACCATTTGAACTATTTCTTGCTTATAAATAACCACCTGTTTTTTTTAAACATTTAATATTAATCATGTCATTAAGCCCAGAAGTCTTGTCTGCTCCCAGTTTTAACTGCCATAAGGCCTCTTTTTGTTCCAAATAATTCTTAAAATCACCTCACCTAAAATCTGCAACTCTTGTTCTAAAATTGAAAAAAAAGAAACTTCTTATGTTTAATACACTCCAAAGTATGTTATGAATCGTATTTGTGATGTTTTTCTTCTTTAAACTATACAAATGTTCCCTAATTCTTTCACAAAGTGCCCTCATGTTCATACCTGTATAAAAAGCAGGGCAAGCGGAACATAAACTAATATAAATTACCCCACTAGTCTTACAGTTAAATCTACCTGATCTGGCGGGGTGCAAGATGAACTGTCCAGAAACATATAGGGCCCTTCCAAAATGTAACAACACACATTACATCCCCCACATTTGAACATCTCTTCAGATTTCTAAGTAAGGGAACTGGGAGGTATTATTTTAGTACTGTCTTTCTGTAATAAAGTTTTTAAACTAATATTTTTGTAAACAAATTTAGGTGTAGTCCCTACCACTTTATACAGATCTTTCTTGCCCTGTAAAATCTTCCAGTTATTTTGTACAGTGGACCATATGCCTAGACTGTCAACAGTCATATCCAAAGTACACACACATTTTTTGTATTCTTATTTCCGACTATAGCATCCTTGAATGCTTTATTATAGGTGGATAAAGAGTACTTCTCTTACTAAGTATTTTCATTTCTTTTTCTTTCAAGTCCTTTCTATTATACCCCTATTACTAAATAACTCGGTTATAAAAGCAAACTCTTCCCTTTACTGTGATTTATTACTGGTCATTCTACTGGTCATTATGTATTGTCCCCTGGGAAGATTGTTCTTCATAAATAAGAGATAGTTACTTCTCTGATGTAAGTAAGTATTTGTAAAAGTCTTCCTATGAATTCCTTTAATTGATCATTCCACACTGGAATTTTTCTCTTCTTCATTCATTCATTTCTAACAGGATTATTTTGTAATTTTCACCGAGAATCCTTAAAGTGCCACATTATTGATCCAGAACCTTTCTGGATTATTTTGGTGAAAAAATAAATATTTTATATATTTTCCTGTCAACATTTCAAGAGGCAAACTTTACTAAAATAAGATAAATCTCTCTAAAACTGTCACAAAAGAAAATTCAATGAACAAGGAACTGCAGTCATTTCTCTCCAACATACAAGATTTATCCTTAAAAAATTGATAAACCAGATTTCAAAGTTGACAATAAAAGAAGACTGCACAAAACAGATTTAATTAATCAAAGGTGTCATTAAACAGTAGAAAGCCCAGATTGCAGCCATAGAAGTTTGAGTGGCAGACATTGACAGCAGATTTTCTGAAGGAGAACACAATATTGACTTTATTCTAAAACAGAATAATAAATTCTTGAAGCAAATAGATGATCTGGGGAACATGACAAAGAAGAAACATCAGGAATTATCGGGTCCCTGAATAACTGGAAGGTGACAATATGGTAAACTTTCTATCATCTTGTTTCTCTAAAATACTAAATGTTCCTGAAGCCCTGTCTTATGGAACAGAAAGGGATCATAGATCTTTGGTTGCAGTATCTCCAAGTAAAAAACTATCACATCCTAGATTCATTACTGTCAAATTTTTCTCCGGCCAAGATAAAAACCTAGTATTAAAACTGCTTCACCTATGAAACTTGATGATTCATTGATTAGATTTGATGTTGATTATTCCTCCTTTGTGGCCTCAAAAAGAAAATCTTGTTTGCCTTTGCAAAAGTCACTGAAGAAAGTTGGAATTGAGACTCATCTGATCTTCCTGGCAAAACAAAAACTATTTCTACCTATGGGGGAAAATACTTTAGAAAAAGCAGTTTTTTTGTTTAGAAGAAGAATTTCTTGAATTTTGCTGAAGACATGGACTTAAGTTTTTCATTAAAAAGATAAGCTGCAAAAAGTGACTGGACAGTTAAAGAAAAAAGCTTAGAGATAAACTTATCAGCCTCTCCATTTAATTTGCTTTCATTTAGGTTGTGGCAAATGCCTCTGAATGAAATTTCTCTTAAGGTAATAATCTTTTACTTTTATAATTAATAAGTAACATATATCAGTTTCACAGCCAATGTGGCTTTTAAAATGTTCACTAGGGGAAGCAAGGTACTTTGCAAAAGAAAAAAACATGATGAGAACAAAACAAAGTAACTATGTTTTCTTACATATTCATCAAGTATTAGTTTAAATAAATCTTTGTTATTACTCCTGTTCTTATAATATAATATTATAAGCTGTAAACTGAATGGGTTTTGGTTTGGGGTGGGTCTGTTAATGTGGGGAACTGTAGACATGTAATTAGTAATGTGGTTTTCACTGTTTAATATTGCTTTGGCTTATATTGATAATTATATTTAATTTCAGTAATTGTAAGGGCTCCAGCTGTGGTTTTCCTGTTGAAGAGTATGTGAGATTTATTAGTTTGGTGTTATTGAATGATACACATTCTTCAACTTTCCCATGCTAATTGAAGGTAAAAAAAGTATTTTCAGTTAAATCTTGACTTGCAGACCACATCTTTGAGCCATCTGTGTTAAAAACTTTTTTGTTCTAGCTTATCTTTCTCCCAACTCACCTTATTGAAGTCTCGAGAAGATTTCTTGTAAGGCTTGAGCTCCAAACTGTTCATGCAGCCCTCGATTGTTATAAAGAACTATTCATGAGTTAGTGAGGAAGTATAGTGTAACATTTGACCCTGCAGATCCAGAAAGCTCACTGAAAATCAAAAAAATGCTGAAATGGACTTGTTTTAATATCAATGCATCATTTCTGTTTTAAAAAAAGAAATGCAAGTAATGCATCAATGATTAAATTAATTCATTAATTTCCTAAAAAGTGTATTTTGAACTGTGTTACCATTTTACATGTTAAATACACTAAGAGGGAGCACTAGTAATGTTGTACATGGGCATATTATGATGGGGGACTCTTAAGGGGTTATTTTTTTATTTTAATCCTTGAAACAATGCTGAGATATCAAATATATTAGATAAATATCAAACTAAGTTGAAGATATATAAAGTGCTTGTCAACTCACAACTGATGTTTATAACTCTTAAATGAAATGAACATTATGAATGAATTTTGTGAAGAATGCTTATAATATACTAGTCACTATCTGTAAATTGCAATCATAGTTTGCAAGCTACTTGTTCTAAATTCATATTCCTCTTAGAAATAGTTTTATTTTTTATTTTTGTTTTTATTTATTTATCATTTGTTGAACGGGAAAGTCCGACTAGGTTCCACAGAGCCTGTTTTCAGCGGAGGCCCGGGGAGAAATGCTCCAGTAGTTGATTTGATTTATTGGAAACACTCATAACCTCTAAAGATTTTGATGCATGTATTAGACAATTGGTTGTAATAATGAATGTTAGATACTGTAACATGTATAAACATATGCAAATTGACTTATAGGTACAGTCACCCATTCTTTTAAATTGTTTTGCTACTTGGATACTGTGGATTTATACTATCATATTTATAAACCATTGGTGTCATTTTATTTAAAACACTAATAATTCCCTTTTTAAAAATTGCTTGCAGTTTCAAAATGTGACTATATTATATCATATTAAGAATGTAAGGTATGCTCAGCTGTTAAATGTAAATGAACAGATAATGAAATCTTCTCCATTTTGACAGTTCCTATTGTATATGAATCCTGTTTTTTTGTATTTAGTTTGTTTTATAGAAATATAACATCTTCTTTGCTTGTATTAATCTTTTATTCAGTTGTTTTATATATGTGGTTTTACTTCAGAATGTCGAGTTACTGAAAACTCGAACTTCATATGGCCGAGACCATATGATCAAGTTTTTAGAAACTTGAAATTCTGAAGTTCAAGTACAAAAAAAAAACAAAACAAAACAAAAAAAAAAAAAGCAAACAAACCCCAAAGACATTGTTTTTGCAGGAGGGGCAAGCCCCCCCTGCACCCTCCCTAGTTAAATATATACCATTTCCTTGATCACACTATAGTGAGGAAATGGGAAATCTCACATTCTGTGCTTCTGCATACAGCGCGGAATGGGAGATTTCCCTTTTCCCCATTGTAGCATGATCTCGGAGTTGGTATATTTAAGTAGGGGGTGTGGGGGTGCAGGAGGACTTGCACCCCTACAAAAATGATCTCTTTGTTTTTTTTACTTCAGAATTTTGAGTTTCTGAAAACTCGATCATATGGTCTCGGCCATATGAAGTTCGAGTTTTCAGTAACAACATTCTGAAGTGAAACCATATATATATATATATATATATATATAGAGAGAGAGAGAGAGGTATCACAATTAGTAGCAATATTAAGCTTGATGGTAACATGATATGGATAGAAAGTGGCTTGTATAAAAATTTCAACAAGTCTGGAATATTTTATTAAATGTTGAAGGTTTTATTTGTTTTTAATCCTTTTGTTTTCACATTAATTTTAGTGCCTTTGTCCATATCAAGTACTACTAATGCTATTTTAAGGATTTTTACACTAAATCACTTTAAAGTAGTTTCTGAACATTTTGTCCTGTATGATGCCATTGTATATGTATCTATCATTAAATGTTAATGGGTCAAATAACCCAACAAAGAGAAGTAGTTTAAATATTTAATACTGCATAAATCTGACACTGTCTTTTTACAAGAAACATACTTACTGACTGAATATTTAAACCAAATACTGTTAAAAGTCCATTTAGTTTTAGTTGGCTCTCAGTTTGGTGCTAAAAGAAGAAGTATCCTTATTCTGTGGAAAAAAATGTTAGGCTCACTCAAAATTGTGGATTCCTGTTCTGATAAGAATGGTATGCTGGGATTGGTGGTTGTAGCAATTGATAAAAAATACTATACCTTTATAAATACATATTTGATACAGGTATAAAAAAGTCAAGAAATACTTAGAGATTATTACATTACAGTCTAGGGGAGATATGTTGATAGCTGGTGACTTCAACTGCATTTTATCACAGTATGAAACTACAAATGTTAAATTATCCAAAATATCTTCAGTAGCAAAACCTCTAAATCACTATATTAATACAATGAGCATGAGATATTTATCTGACCTAAAATTACCATCATCTTTGAAATATACTCATTATTCTTATAGATTTGGGACCTAGACAAAATTTGGATATCTAATACACCATATTCTAAGATAGACGATAATTGTTTCATGTCTTTTATCTTACCACAACACCATCACATTTAAATTAACTTTAAGCCCAAATAGTTTAATTTTTTTGTCAAAGAATCCCAGGATACATAATTGAAATAAAAGGCTTCCAAGAATTAAAGGAGATTAATCAGTTTATAGATCTCAACAACATCAATTGGGAGGTTACTGAGATGACACTATGGGACACTTTAAAAGCCTTTCTTTATGGGAAAATTAAAAACATGTACATATCCAAGAGGAAAGAATGGGACAAAGAGCTAACTGTTTTTCAAGCTAAAATTGTCAAATTAAAATTAAATCTTAAATCTAATGATAAAACTGCAAGCACCCAGCTAAACAAAAATATTTAGACATTATTCAGCATAAGATTTCCATTAATTTAGGAAAAAATCAAACTACAGTCTCACTCAATAAACCCCAAAAGCCTACAAAAATAGCAATTAGATCAAAGAACATGAATAAAATAAATAATATCAAATAAATTGTTTATAAAGAAAGAGATACAACTATTAAAGCAACAGCTTTGAAAACTATATTAAAATGCTTTAGATAGCGCTAAGAAGAAATTCATAAAACAAAGCCCACATTAACTGTAGCATCTTAGATTTTTAAAAGAAAATATAAGTAAATTATTAAATGAGCAGAAATGTAAGTTAGACACGCCCTTCTCATTAAGAGAATTAAAAGAACAAATTAAAACTCTAAAGGCCAATAAAGCACCAGATTTAGATGGGATAATTCCAGAACTATACAATATTTTGCCTGACTGTATTCTAAACATTTTATTAAACACTTTTGAAGAAATCAAGAGTACTTCTAATATCCCCCCTGTTGGAAATACTCGCTTGTTACTCCCATTTTTAAATCAAATAAAGACCCCAGTTCATGTTCATCCTATTGACGTACATTTCTTTTGAATATACATTATAGGATCTTTATATCTGTCTTGGCCAAAAGATTAAAGCCAGTACTTACAGGCTTAATAAATGAAGATCAGACAGGATTTATACTCAATAGGAAAGTTCAAGATAATATAATAAGGCCTTTATCCTTGATTGACATAAAACAAGAAAGAACTATCTATAAAATGTTTGGATATGGCTAAAGCTTTTGACTCCGTTAACTGGTCATTTTTGTTCAGGATACTAAATGAAAATTATTCCACAGATTTTATAGAACTAATTAAAAAGGTCTATGTCAGTTATGTACCTTTTTTAAGATAGGCTCATTCATATCTAGTCCCTTTGATGTCTCTAAATGCATAAAACAGGGATGTCCTGTATATCCTCTGCTAACATAAACATCAAAGGTTACAAAATAAATGATTTTACTTTCACTCAAAATTCAATTATTTACTGATGACATCCTGATCACTTCTGAAAATATTGAATTATTACTGGATCACTTAGCTCCATGGACTTTTTTGAAAATATCTCATGGTTGAAATGTAATCATAATAACACCAAATATCTGCTAATAAATAGAGATAACCCCCTAAGTCAGTCTCTTTTAAAAGCTTTACCTGGAGTAATTCACATCTGAAATACTTAGGAATCATCACTGACACCAATTATAAAAAATCAATCTCAGTTAATTACTAATACCTAACTGACATAACAAAATTAATAGATAACCTGAACAAATTATTCACTTTTGAGGATAGATTAACATTATTTGAAATTATATTACTACCAGAAATCTTATTTTTTTGTCAATCATTAATTCACCCCCCTTCTAAAGTTGTCATAAAAATAGATTATATTCTACTAAAGTTCTTGTGGCACCCCAAAAAAGCAAGACTCTCCTTACACCTTAAGCTGGGAAGAGGGTGGTATAAGCTTCACCAGTAATGACATATATACCAAATCTGTTGTTATTAAAGTAATACTCATGTGGTTAGACTCTTCTTACACTTCCTTCTGGAAATCAATTCATGAAACCATGATAACAGATAACATTAGGTCGATAACTGAACATTTTACAAATATCGATAGAAATGTCTTTTCATGGGTTATAAACTATATATTAAATGATAAACATAAGTACACTCTCTCTTCCCTCATTACCCAAGTTCTTTTAATATTCAAAAGATTTATGTACTCAAACTATTTAAATATATACTAATATTAATATTATTAATATTAATATTACAGATAGGTTTTACAAGTGCACAAGAACAATTATTGATTTAAAGGATAGTAAGCTGATATACTGGTGCCAGTTTCTGAATGGAAATAAAATACACTCAGCTGATTATTTGAAGCTAGATCCAGTCTAAGCTATAATAGCTGGCTTGATATACAAATATGTAAGGAATGTATCCAAGATAAAATCAAATTGGCATTAAACATACAAAGTAATAATATCCCTAGAATCCTAGCTCTTCTCTCTAATATTAACAATAACCCAACTAAAGGTACTTCTTGTATATAAATCATATATAAGATTATTAGGAGTGAATTTATTCTCCCTGACTTTATTCTAGAATTGTTCAACAAAAATTAATGAAGAAAAGTTTTCAGAGAATACCAAAGAATTATTGCTAAGATCCTCAGGAAAATTTATCTTCCTCATACTGTATAATATTCACATGTAAATTTCTGCACAGAATATTTTTAACACCTCACAAAATTACTATTGTATATAAAACAGAAAATACAAAATGCTAGAAGTGTGAAACAGCCTTTGAAGCTGACTGGCTTCACGTGATTATTGAAAGCAAATTTGTATCCTCCTCCTGGGCAGATTTTAGGAACTTTAGCCAAGCATTGTGGTCAGATAATTGTGTAATTACAGACTCCCTCATATTATTTAATGCCCCAATCCCAGAAGTTATTTAATTATCTCAAATACCTCTTCTTTGGTCCATTCTAGCTACTGCAAGGAAAGGCATTACCAAAAACTGGAAATGCAAGACTACTTTCTCTTTCACAAGTGAATTTATATGCACAGCCAAATCTGTTTGTAATAATAAAATGTCTACTACAAGAATGAGAACGAAGAAATGTAATAACTCACCAACTAATAGTCTGGCAGAAATTGTACAATGTATTAAAAATGTATTAATGGTTTGTATTTTTTTATGGATTTTGTATATAGTTTGTGTTTATACTAGCATTACTTATTTGATTTCTTATTGGTTTTATACAATCAAATAAAAATTAAAAAACTATATTTGGCAAAGGTGAGTCTTTTGGCATAAAATTCTGTAGCACTGAATATCTGGAAGTTCTCTGATTACATGCACCAATCTTTCTAGAGCAAGCTGTCACTTATTTGTGTAATTATTCTATAATTAGCATAATACAAATAAGGGTTAATGGGTGAGTAGGAAGAATTTTAATAGAAAGTATGGGGCTGAAAAAAGACATCTGTTTGACTACAATGTTCATCTTATCTAACAGTGTCTTGTTTCACTGGTTTTAAATGAGCTTCCATGTTTATTGATGTCCACTGATATCTGTTTATTTTTCTTGATTTATTGTTAAAGTGGACTATATTTTAGCACCATGATTTTGAAGAAATTGAGGAAACTCTTCTTATTCCATACAGCAGAATGTAACAGTTGAACTTTAAGTCCGAATAAATGTAAAGTACAAAAAGTGGGGAAGTACATTATTTTTTCCCTCCAGGGAAGTGAAAGTTTTGTGTAGTACTTGTGTAAAAGAGGATGCTACTTTATTTGATGATGATGGCATTCTGCCTTATTAAAACTGTTTTACTGAATGTTTGTTTGTACAAGTGAGGCGTTTCACAAACCCAGTCTAAGGAAACTGGAATACTGGTATTAATACTAGTATTATTTTTTTGCCATTTGGACAGTTTGATTGAACTCTGCAGCTAAAGGCATACTGTATTCACAAAAGCAAATTTTTTTTTTCGTTCATTTGAAATATGCACAGAATTAATGAATTTTTATAGAATTGATTAAAACTGATATTTCCTTACCTGTAATCTAGCTAGCAAGAGAAATGGCATATGAGGACAGAGCTATGATTTTGGCAAACTGCTGTTTTACTGGAAATTAAAACAGGCATATTTTGTAATATCATTTAATCTTCTACACAGGGTACTAAAAACTTTATATTTTAGAACATTGTATTTCATTCTTCTGTTTTGCTGCTAAATATTTCCAAAGACTATTGTTATACTGTATCTAAACTTGTTGGACTTTGTATGAATTTGCTTTAACAAAATATGGGAGAAGGTATGAGCATACTGCATGTATCTGTCAGAATGAGAAGACACTGGAAAATATGTAACATTTTTGACAGTTCCATAGCTTTGGGTTTGAGGGACTGAGAACTCGCATGTTTTCTACTAAATGTTTAAAGTCTTTTTTTTTTAATAAATAACATAGAAATACATAATAAATTACATATGCAGAAAGCAGATGTGAACAATTATAAACAAACAAGTAGCTAACATAACTATAATCTAATAAAACAGAACAATTACATAGGAATTTTCTGGAGAAAAGGAAATCAACTTGTCTTGTTCAGTAGTGTCTCGAGTTTCATCCACGAGTTTAATACAGAGTTCTGTCTAGTGGTTCTTTGATTGTTAAAATCTCTCTCTGACAAGTTTCAGATGCAGTGTTGTGAAATTCTCTCAAAGTTGGGCTTGTATTACTTTTCCAGTTTATCACTTTTCTTGCCATTGTTAAGAGGGAAATCAGTTTTCTTAACACATGAATGAATATGGGTATTAAACAAAATTAATGAATTGCTTAAATGAAAATTATCATTAAAAAGAGCCTGTAGGAAATAATTAATATTATTCCAGAAGGGTTTAATTACATCACATCACATTCACAAATCATATGTTGCCAATTAGCCATGACTAAACTTGCATGTTTTGAGTTGCAGGTTATGCCTACTATTTCAGTTAAGTGCATTATTATATGGAATGCACAGAATGCAAGGAAATGCATGTACTCTGAGGTCTTAAGATTTACTTATGGATGGTGGCTAAGGAGAATGTGATGTACATTTAATTTGTTAATGCAACTATATATTATTACACTGCATGTAAGAATTAAGTGTCAGGATGACATTTATTATTTATACTATCCAGATTTCTGTCCTACTGATGGAATATATTGTTTTGATTTCCTGTTTAGTATTTACATTCTGTTATGTTGATTTTTGATGGACAGCCCCAGATGTGGTGCCATAGGGGGCTTTTCTGAAATTTGGGTGAAGTTTGTATTTTGGCAAAATGGAGGAAAGTAAAGAGAAGTGTGGTGAACTACTTCAAGTAATAGAGATGGTTCAAAATGGCTTATCAAATAAGGAGATGTTAAAATTGAAGCAGCACCCAATTCACAAGGTTCAGAGGATTATGGTCAGAGAAAATGGCTGTAGTAATGGAGGATATTGTTAGGCCAGAAAACATGGAATTTCCAGTAAAAGTGAAAAACATGGTTATTAAGAATACTGACAGTCATAAGGTCATAGGTTTGGTGAGCATGCACAAAGGTTATTGGCTATCCAGGAAGATGATGAGCTGGATTCCATGTTGGAACTTACAGGTGCTCACAGAGTCATCCAGTTACCTTTTTGAAGGTTGGTAGGATGAGTTTAATTGAGAAAAGCAGTTTATTCAATAGGTATGGGAGTCATTCAGATATGAAGCTGTCACATTTCCCCATGTGGCTGATATGACATACTTATGTCTAGTATCTTGTTGCTTTCAGATCACTAGGGAGGTAGTCCAAGTAAAATGTTTTAAATAGTAAGGAGTCCTTTAATACAGTGTATGACAGGCATAGGTCTCCTCTGAGAAGTAGGTGACTTAGAAATGAGAGAGTTGCTGCAATCTTTGGCTACAAGAGAAGCTTTGAAGCTCTGTTTCGCTTTTGAAGAATATTTGCACCTTCTCTATTACACCATATGATATTTGGGCAGCTTACAAAACAATGTATGGTATTCTGCAATTGGTCTAATAACAGCTGTATACAAAGAGACAACTACCTTCCTGGCATAGCACAGAGGATCAGGAGATCAAGTCCATATGATTTGTAGAAAGTAGAAGCTATATGGGTGTCAAATGAAAGGCCATTGTCTAAGAGAATTCCAAGGTCATTTACTATTTATACCACCTTTTAGTTGCAGTGGTGGTGTTGAGGAGTTGCCATATCCAAGAATGCTGCATTTTTTGACAGTGATGGGAGGGCAATTTTACCACCATTAAATACTGTTTGAATGGAGACTGGTTGGAGGGTTACAGACAATACTTTGAAATTATTAGTCATCTGTTTATTTAGTGAACCAGAGAAAGGAACCAGTTTGTGCATCTTAGAAACAGATATCAAAACATGTGACCCCAGGACAGAACCACAAGGAGCTCCACTACTGGCAAGAGGCAGTAAATATAAATGACCCCCTGTTTGTATAGTTTCTGTTTGTATAGTTTCTGTATGACCACATCCCAAGTGGTTCCATGGGTTACAATTTTTATCTTTTATGTGAGATTTTAATTTAAATAAATTGTATATGTTCATACTTCCACAGCTAAAAAAGTGCCTGCATGTATGTATTTACTGTTAGCAGTGAGATGCCGTACTTGCTGATTCATTTAATAACCAGGGTAGAACACTGTTCCCAATGGTCCATTTTCAGGATCAGCCCATGAGAGTAAAATATACAAAAGATAACAAGCTTGACATTTTCATATGGATGTTTGCATGGTGATGTATACTGTGGTATGTTGTGCATGCAAGGATTTAGTACTATGACTAAAACAACAGTTTAAAGTAAGAGAACAGCTATAGCTAAAAAAACTATTAGAAGCATTTAAACAGTAAGATAAATTAGAACTGGATCAAAATGCAGCATTCATAGTAACTATTGACTATATACACTAAATACAATAAGCTGTACAGGGGAGGGAAGGTATAATTCATTTATTCAGTTTTCAGAAGGGTGGGAGGGATTAAAACATTTAGGAAAAGAGGAAAGAAGGTGAGAACATAGGAGGTAGGGGAAGATTTTATTAACAGAGTAGTATGGGGCCCAGTGAACTATTTTTGATTCAAAGACAGGTCATCCATGATGTTCCAACATGAAGATGTGCAGCACCACACTGGGCTGTCTGTAGAGCCATGCTAAGTACTGATGTGGTACTCCAGAGTGGGGGGCATTAGCCATGTGATCTCACTCAGAACAGCTTACATTAAGGCATTTATGCAGGGTGCATAAATTAGCATGGATGCTCATGGTAATGAACACAACCAAAAGCTTGTACTCTCCCATTGTAGCATAGCTGAGGACCATGGAATTTAGTGGTCAGGTAGTTTTGGGGTGTATGTGCATGTTTGTATTTGTGTGGCTGTGTGTGTCTGCCTGGGAGATTGGAATAGAGGGGTGTTTGGTAGGGGATAGTATACGTTTGTGTGGGTATGTATGGGTGAGTGTTTATGTGCAATTGGGTGGGGAGGCTGTGTGTGTTTGTGTGCGTGTATGTGTTATGTATGCATGATTATGTAAATGTGTGTTTTTGTGGGCTAGGGGACTATTATTCCTTCAAATTCTCCTAGACTGATGACCAAATCTCGCAACAGTGAGGGGACCTCTAGCCACCAGCAAAAACTCTAACAACATAGGTTGGCAAACCACTACACACAAGGAAATACTCTCTTGTTTCAACAGTACTTAAACAAGACATGGGCAAAGGGGAATACTAGACACCAGCAATAACTCTTTAAAAATCGTATCTTAATATCCCTTCGGGTCAGGAAGGAACATTAGACATCGGGGAGAATTCTTTAAAATCATATCTTAATGGCAGGTTTGGGGAGGCACTAGACATGAGGGAGACTTTTCATAGTGTTCATTAAAAGGGCTCATTAAAACAAAAAATGACAATATGGGTCAGTGGAAATACTTGACACCAGGGCGACATTAGCGTACCTTAAAGACACTTAAAAAAAAATTCAAACTGTGCACCTCCCACCTCAGGCATTAGTTCTCTGTAGCACCACTAGGCACCAGGGAAAGTGTAACATATTGCCTATGTCTTTAAAAAAAATTATCGTGAAAGGGGGAGAATAGTTCAAATCCTGCACCCTTTACACAGAGGACAGCGGCATTAACACACTATGGTAAACTGTCTGCCACAATCCAGTGCTTGCAACCATCTGTGAGTCATGACAAGTTATAGGGGGAGGCTTCAGTTAAAAGCTGGCAGGTGCATTTGACAGTACTAAGAAGATAATTTAAACTACTACTATGACTCACTTAAACAGTTATTAGAGTGACAGACCTGCCATACTGTCTAATGTCTGGCATTACTAACTGTAAGGTAGGTGTGTGTCTGTGTGTGCGTGTGTGTGTGTGTGTGTGTGTGTGTGTGTGTGTGTGTGTGTGTGTGTGTGTGTGTGTGTGTAGGAGGTGGGAATGCCTGTGCCAGTGCAGTTACCAATGTTGACTACCGCGGGAAAGTGCTGATTACGGAAGCGATTTTTGCAGAATAGGGTTCAATGATTAGGTGTTCGCTGAAAAATACACTTTCAGCGAACTAATATAGACCCTAATATTGAATACAGGTCAGGCCTACATTATCAAACAGACGGGAAGCTGTTGCCCATAATCAGAGGTGTAGCTAGCTAGCTCTTCTGGTGCCTGATGACATCTTTTGATCTGGTATCCTCAACGCTAAGCTGAGGGGCAAAAAAAAATAGTCCTCAGTTCTGAAAATAATAAAAAATGCTGCTGCTTCTACAGTTCATGCCACACATGTAACACTAAGCACATCAGTTCCTAAGGAAAAAAAAAACACTAATTTCCTTTTGAACTGTAAAAAAAAGGAAACTTGTTTCCTTTTTGAACTGTAGCAAACTGCTATAGTTTATATCACACAGGAACACTAAGCACTTCTGCTCTGACCTCAACTGCAGTACCAACACATGAACACCAGTAACCATTGTAGAAAAGACTGATAAGCATCTGCTGATCATGCCCCCCCCCCCCCCCCAGGTACTTTGTGCCCTTTTGTCTCAGCCTGGGTATTCTACTGACCATAATTAATAAATACTTGAAGGAATTTATTTGGGAGGGAAAGTGGGAGAGATTAAAGTGGGATAAGCTGTTTTTCTCCAAAGATTTATGTTTAGAATTACCAGATCTGATTGGATACTTTAGAACTGTAGAGTTAAGGCCCATATATATAACACATCAGAATGCTATAAAAGCTGGAAAGAAATTATTTGAACAGTGGCCTGAGTTCATGAAATAAGGACGGGGTAGGACTTTGGATGCAGGTCCTTAAGGAGAATAATAACCATACAGAATATTATATTTACAAAACAGCAGAAAATATTTTGAGAACTAAGTCACTACTTGGAGGAGGCAGAGGACGACTTCGAAGATCAATTACAACTAGAGGCAGCAAGTTTGGATAGTTCCTTATCAAAGGACAATAAATATCAGGTAATTTCCAATACTACAGGTGACTATTATATTTATAATTACAGTCAGGTTGCCCTCACTACTGTACATGCGGACATTTTTAATAAAGGTTTAACATTCGTACCAAGGAGAAGGGCAAGGATAACAGACTTTGTAACGGAGCTAAAACTATTTACGAGAAAAATGAATTTAAGAACAATTTTTAAACAAGCATCTAATGCAACAGGCAATGTTTTGCATGTACCAAGTATGTTCAATCCTCCCCTCCACCCAAAAATTAAATTGTTTGAAGAAGTCTGTGAGCTCGATTTCAGATATCAGTTACAACAAAATGTTAATAGAGCCAACAGTAATTTCACTAAAAATCAGCGTGGTGTCCTAAATGAAATAAAAAAGGCAGGAGAGATTCGGATTATGCAGCCAGATAAGGGGGGCGGGTTGGTCATGATGGATGCAATAGATTACAACCAGCAGTTAAACAATATATTATATGATGATACATACATAGAAGTTTCAGTAAACGAAATTAACATCTCTTATGGTAGAATTGATTATCTATTGGAAGACATGTTATGGCAGGAACAAATAACAAGCGAAGCATACAAATATATGCAAGTAAAAAATCCCACAATACCTATGATATTTGGCATACCAAAATTGCACAAGGATCTGCAGGATCCGCCACTACGTCCCATAGTAGATGCTAGTGGATCAAAGACTTATTTTATAGCCAAATATGTAGATTTAAAGTTAAAAGATAAGTTAAAAAGTTTAAATTATATATGTCGTGATTCTTGGGATTTTCTTACAAAGATAAATAATTTAAATATAGATAATGTACAACAGGTTGTTTTCATCACTGTGGATGTAAAAGATTTATTCACCTGCATTCCACAGCAGTTAGGACTAACTTGGTTTGCAGGTTTTTTTGTAAACATCATTCCAACGTCCCAAGATGAATTGAATGCACTAACAGACCTGTTGGAGTTGGTATTGACAAATAACTACATTTACCATGATGGGCACTATTTCAAACAAATTAAAGGAGTCGCAATGGGCTCTCCCATAGGCACACTGTATGCCAATGTAATCATGGCAATGTGGGAACAAAAATTCATATTTCATTCGGAGTTTATGCAGTATATTAATTTATACAGTAGGTTTCTGGATGACCTGATCTTCATCTGGAATGGGTCATTGGAGCAGATAGATCAGTTTATTTCATACATCGATGTTACTACTGAATTTTTGAAGTTCACTCGTCAAATAGGGATAGATTCTATTTCATATTTGGATACTTCACTTTCCAAAGATTTAACATATAATCAATTCAAAGCTAATATATTTCGTGAAAAAACATATTCCAATAAATTTCTACATTTCAGTAGTAATCATCCACAGCATGTAAAAAAGGCAGTTATAAAAGGACAGATGTTATGAGCAGAACGCATGGTTTTGCAATATGATGAATTTATTGATGAATGTACCTTCATTATGAACATGTTTTTAAATAGGGGACATCCCAAGCAATTTATAGAAGTTATATTCGATGAGGTTTTGAACAAAAGGAGAAATGTTTTTTATATACCACTATTAAGAGATAGTACTAATTTCATTGCGCAGCAAGTAGAACAGCAGGGTTCAGAGCAACAGATGCCATTATTGAATACACAAAATCAGTTCATTACTGGGAATAATACAAATTATGTCAATAATGGAAATGCAGTTTTTATTACCACTGTTACACAAGATTCTGAGTATGTTAAAAATCTGGTGATGACAAATTGGAACATTATTAAGAGGGATCCAGATTTAGTGACATTATTGGGTGCACAACCAACTATAGTATACAAAAGAGATAAAAATTTAAAGGATTGGTGTAATACAGTACCGAGTGGGGTAAATAACACAATAGGTAAAATGAAAAAGTGCAATATGTGTAGCTACTGTTCAGATATCTTGGAAGTTGAGGAAATAATCATTAATGGTATTCTGATCAAGATAAAAGGTAACTACAATTGCAATACCTCGGGGGTAGTATATGCTGCAATTTGCTCATGTTGTCTGGCCTATTACATAGGGAAAACTGAGCGCAAATTAAAGCAACGCATCTATGAGCATAAATATGATATTAATAAACAATCGCATAAAAATGCTCTATATAGACACATATTACTACGCCCTGAGCATAAATTCAAGTTCATTATATTGGAACAAATTGCACTATCACCTAGAAAAGGTCCCTGGAAAATTATGTTAGAGTTTAAGGAATACTGGTGGCAAGTATATTTAAATGCCACCCAAATCCCTGGTATAAATGATTCCATTTCAATCACCAGTATTTTAAAATTAAAAGGTATAAATAGATAACGGGGTTGTTGAATTCAGCATAACCTTCAAGTTCATCAGTTTTTTAGTCATTAATTATTATTAATTGCACATTAATATTTTATACAATAATATTTTTATATGCATTTTTAAATCATAGGTATAGTGTCATATATATTCATATAGGAAGTATATTATTATAAACTATTATGTATAATTAAAATAAATTAATTCGATACACATCAGTGTATGTATAGGCAAAATTTATAAATGGTAGATAGTACTTCTTGCCGTTTTGGCGGTTTTTATATCTTAATTGATTAATTGTTTCAAGCACACCTTTTATATATATAAATGTTGCATTGTGTAGTTGAATTTGTCTGATGAAGGCTGGATTTTCACAGCCGAAAGCGTTCACCAAATACATTTCTTTCATTCATTTTTCATCGACTGTCCACTTGATTGCTTTATGAATAACTGATGAGGTTAGAAAAGATTCGGAAATGAGAATGGAAAACAACATGCAAAGAAACAATGGAAGGATATTGGTATGGCTCCCAAGTATGCAGAGACATATAGAAAGTTTAGGATTGTTCCATAAAAGTGTTTGCACTGCTATTTTTATACCCCAAGTAGACTTCATAGAATTTTTCCACAGATGGACAACTGTTGAAGGTGTGATTGGAATGAGAGGGGTACTTGGGACATGATTTTTGGTAATATAATGAGTTGGCAGATTTTACAAATTCCCTACAGAGTACTTTGACATACATATTGGGGGAGTAAATTACTGTATCTAAGGAAATGACTCTCTTGAGCTGCGATATAGAAACTGAATTGCCTAGACATGGTAAAGCCTTACTAGGTTTAATGTTGTTGATTGCCAAAAAAGTAAGTACTAAACTATGGAAATCAACTAAACCAACTGTAGAAGCATGTAAGAATCTTCTACATGCAAAACTGAGATCTTGGGACATTGTTTTATGGAAGTCTTGGACTCAGTAATTGAATACTTTGCAGGCTGAGTACAAGAGAGTCTCAGTTTTGCAGTCACATCAAAAATCATGCTCATCTACTAAACACTTTGAGTCTATTAAATCCAAAATGTAAGAGATCATTAATATTAAAACCCAGACAGGTCTTGATAAGCTGTGATATCTATATTATGAAATGCCTCAATTAGTTTAATCCAGGCAAGCTGGAAAGTGCAGGTTAAAGGCTAGGCAGTCTATATCCCTTTTTAATTAACATAAGAAGACAGACACAGTCCTCTGCAACAATAGAGGGTACATTAGAATCTTTTAGGACTTACCTTTGCAGGCTATTTCAAGACTCTCCCAACTCGTAGTCAACTAGTCCTACTATTCTTGCATTGCCCCCTCTAAGCAAGGAACAAACTCACTCTGTTATCATTGGATGCTGAAAAGACATTTGATAATGTACGATGGCCCTATCTTTTCAATGTCTTAGATTTATCTGAGCTCTCGGAAGTCTTTGTACAAGTCCTTAAATCCATTTATTCTGGTTCAGCAGCAACTTTAAGTTTTGGGCCCTATCTTTCTAAGCCTCTAGGTAATTTTAGACAGGACTGCCTGCAGGATTCCCTTCTATTTATAGTTGCCATTTGAACCCTCATGGCCACTATCGGTGAGGTGATTACCACAGTTGTCTTAAGTCAAGGTATAGCTCCTCGAAGGGTTGAGTACCCTTATTTGTTGATGATTTTTTGCTTTATTGAATGAGCATATCAGGCCTCACATCCAAGGTGTTAGAAACCTCTATCTCAATGGTCCTTCAACTCCCTGGGTTGATCTACAGTGCAGGAGCCTGGATGCCTCTTCAAAATTTCCAGACATATGCTTTAGTAAACACTCATAGTTTGCCCAGTGTAAGGTCAGTGGGAAAGAAATTAAACTTCATTTGGTTACTCATCTATGCTGTTTCCAGTCTGTTCATTTCAGTTGTGGTCTGCTGGAGGTGTCTGGTGTATTTTCTTTGCCACTGGATATATTTTACTAAAGACATGACCAGAAGGCATCTCACTATGCTGTATGCTATATCCACGGGGTACTATAAAAATTATAATTTGGGCTCAGCTCAGTTTCTAAATATTCCTTTTGATCAGTTCATTCCATATTTAAAAAGGTTGATCCATTAAACACAGTGGCTCTGCTTTGGTCCTATTTTGCTTCCCACCCAAGGCTTAATACTATATGTTCTTCTTTCCTCCAGTTAGAATAGCAGTGAAAGGCATTTTTTAACATCCCATACACACTCTAAATCATCATTTAAACACAAAGCAGAATTATTCCAAGAATTTACTATACCTCCTCCTCATTCCATTATCTGTATGCAACTCTGTTCACTATAGCCATAGTGAACTATAAGAAAAAAATGACAATTTGGGTCACTCCAATTTCTAAATACTCTTTTTTGGTCAGTGCATTCCATATTTAAAAAGGTTGATCCATCAAACACTAATATATGATGTCCTTCCATATCACTGTTAGCGTTCTTTTCAATAGGGATTCCCTGCAAAGGGCAGCCTGATGTCCGATCTGTATATCAAAGCCTTTTGGTTGCAAAGGGTATGGCATACATTACATGTATGCTCCCTGTATATGGCATAGGACATAAAGGTGATGTTGGAATGTACCATCCTCAGAACTTCTTTGCTGCCAGTCTAAATGCCATCTTCGATCATTGGTCTGAATGCTTGTTCATCTTCTGGTTTTTACTGCTTTCAGATAAATACCCCACAGACACTTTTGGTTGTATTATCTTATGTTTCCCTCATCTCTAGTTGTTGGGTTTCACATCATCCAGAAAGGGTAAATGCCAGTGTGGGAGAGTGATTCTCCATAAAGATTGTCACAAGCAGTGTTTGTTCTATTTAGGCACTTCCCACAGTCATACATCTTGCAAGATTTGTCAGTTCATTGTCCCAAAGTTATTGCGGAGTCAGCTTTCTTCCCTTGTGATTTACCTGGAGAGCCAACTGTTTAAATTGGTGGCTAAGGTTACAGTGGAAGGATCTTACTGACCCAAGGGCCAACCATCTGTGAAGAAAAAGACCAAGCCAAGAAAGTCAGGTCTGATTCATCGGCTGTACTGCCTCCACTGGGTGTCTCTCTTGACGCTAGTGAAAGCCCAGAGGATCATTGTTTTTTTTCACAGATTCCTCTGCTGTGACCACTTCAGAGGCCAGCATGGACCTGATTCCACACACCTCCATGGAGGTTTTTTAGACAGCCACCTCTGATGTATTGGAGGAACCATGGCTGGTTATTACTGAATGGTCTAGGGGTGTTCCTCAAATTTTAGTAAGGGAAGATGTTCTGACTACTGTTATTGAGTGCTGCCAGGGGTCAGAGCAACCAAAAATTTTCAAGGCTGACATCCCAATCAAAAAGCTAGAGAGATCTCACCTGCTCCAAAAGATATTCAAAGTGAATGGCAAAACTTCACTCAAGGATTATGTAATACCTTTATGGCTATCAAGCCACCAAGGGAGCAGGATTCTTCTCAGGAGGCTGCTGCTGATTCTGATGCGAGTCCCTGACTTATTGCTTTCAGATTCCTTTGCCACTTGACTATGATTCTGAGGAAGAAGAGTCTATCAGTCCTGACTCTCCTTTGGAGGAATTTTCGTTTGGTGATTCTGTTTCCAAAATGATGGAATTTTTCAAATGGGACTGTGGTCAGGTGTCTGATGTTCAGAAGAGGTACTATAAGCTTCTACAAGTGCAGTCTCCTAGGCCTTCTGCTGTTCCTTCTGTTCTTGCAGCCTTCCTGGATGCATTTTCCACTGCTTCTCAATCTCCTGACTCCCAAACCCCTGCTCCCAAAAAAACTGACAGGTTTTATAAAATGCCCGAGGACTGCAAGTTTCTTCATAAGTATCCCTCTGCTGACCCCTCTGTGGTGTGTGTGTGTGGCTTCTGATAAACCTTCCAAATTGCTGCCTTCCACTAAGTTGCTACCCATCTGATAACGATAGCAGAACCATGGAGAGACTGGGTAAGAATGTGTATGCGTCTGCTACCCTAGCCTTTAAAGCTGTTAACTATCAGACACACATGACCAGGTATGTATTGGCTCCTCTCTCTTAAGCCTGCCAGGATATTTCTGATCTCCCTGATTCTGAGGGGAAGGCCTCTGCTCTTGTTTTGCTTGGGACATCCTCCCTAAAATGCAGTTATGATGTAGCTAACGCTTAGGGCTGCTGCTTTTGGATCAGTTTTGAGGAGGAATTCCTGGCTCAGACTTCAGCCTTTGCCTGATGATATCAAGACTAAACCGATGGATGCTCCTCTGTATAATAAGCATTTGTTTGGTGGTACAGCTGTGGAGTTGTTGAAGTCCCTGCAAGAAAAGGGCAAGGCCTTATAATCGTTGAAGCATATTTTTGTTTCCCATGTGCCCAGGTTTCAGAGGAAATATCTTAATAAGCCTGACTTTGATTGTAGATAGTCTTGCCCTCTACTCAAAGGTAGAAAGGGTGGTAGAAGAGCTCGCCCTGCTAAGGCTACCCAAATTCCTTCTAATCAGAAGCCTTCTTTTCCTGACAAACCAGGTGCTATCAGACTATCTTGTTCTTCTCAGTCACATTCCTCTTCCTCTGCGTCTTTTCCTGCCCCCTTCCTATTTGAGTAAAGGTCACTCAAGACTCATGGGTTCTTACCATAATTCACCAGGGTTATTACATGGTTTGGAAGTCTCTTCTTCCCTTTTTGGGCATTCCTCAGCCCCCTGAGGAACAACTACTTTTTCCAGAGGTGCTTCAGGGCCTGTTGGCTCATGGAACAATTCAAGAAGTTCCAACTCCTCAGGGAGGGAAGGGGTTTTACTCTAGAATGTTCCTGGTCCCCATGTAAAATGGCACCTGCAGACCTATTGTGGATCCTTCTCACCTAAACCCTTTTTGATAGTCCCTTTCTTTTGGCTGTTATCCCTTCAAACCTTGTTTCCTCTGGCTTTACTAGTTTCCCTGGATCTCAAGGATGCTTATCTACACATTCCTATTCATCTCCTTTTCATGATGTTTTTACATTTCTGTGTTGCTTCCTGGCATTTTCATTTCTCTGCTTTTCCCCTTGGCCTCTCTATTGCCCCAAAGGTCTTCAAATGCCTCACTCACATGATTGCTTTCTGCAGGATAAGATGGATACAGGTCTTTCCCTACCCATTCGACCTGCTTATTTAGGCCTCCTCTCAAGAAATATTACTTCAGCATCTACAGTTTTCTGTTTCTCTCTTGCAAAGCCTGGCATTTACTGTAAATTTCCAGAAGTTATTCCTGACTACTTCTCAGGATCATTTTTTTTTCTGGGTTGTAGGATCCAGACTGTTTCAATGCTGGAATCTCTGCCAACCCCAAGGCTTTAACTCTCATTGCATTCTTTCAATCCCTTGTTGTTCTGGCCTCAATCACACCAGAGAATTTCTGAGGGCTCTGGGTTACATGACTCACCATTCCTATTTTCCGTCTAGCCAAGATCTACATGAAAATATGTGTGTGTGTGTGTGTATGTATATATCTGTCTAGGTGTGTGTGTGTGTATATATATATATATATATATATATATATATATATATATATATATATATATATATAAAATGTGTGTGTGTGTGTGTCATGCAGCTGTTCAATTGTTTGAATGGAAAAAAGACTTGCAAAAGTGGTCGAATATGAGATTATGAAAATTTCATAACTTCACAGGATTGTAGTATAGTGGGGATTGGGAATTGACCCTTCCTCCACTGTAGTGCAATCTTAGAGTTAGCGTATATAAGGACCAGGGGGTTTGGGAGTGCAGAGGGGCTTCCCCTCACTACAATAATATATATATATATATATATATATATATACATAGTTTGTTTCACTTTACAATCCTGAAATACTGAAATATCGAAATTCAGTATCTTGAGACTGTAAAGCCCAACACTGAAAAACCCGAAACCCCAAAAGCACGAAATTCAGAATCGTGACTGCCCATATACACACTCCACTCACAAACAAGCACACATACACCTTCCTCCCTGCATTAGAAACCAACAAAACACACACAAACACAAAAAAAGAAACACACACGTGGACCCTACATATAAACCCCCTGCACCCCCTATACCCCCGCTACTTATATATACTAACTGAGAGGTCAAACTATAAACAAAAACATACAGAAAACACTACTACACATTCTACACTCTGCTTGTACAAACACACATCATATATGTACAAATACCACCACTCTCAACACTTACCTATCTTACCTACCTACCCTAAGCCACACCTCAAAACTCCAAACACACACACACAAAAATCCTTTCCCAAAACCCCTAGTAAAACACCACTTACCTGAATCTCCAGTTACATCCACATACCACACCGCACATCATGAACACATGGAATCCCATGGGACGTACGCTTCTCCATAACCGTGGATTCGACATTTCCACATTCGATATTCTGCACTTTGGCGCAAGTGCATTTTCGACACTTCGATGTCGAGCTACTGAATTTCAATATTTCAGTAGTTCGAGATTCTGAAGTGAAACTATATATATATATATATATATATATATATATATATATATATATACACACACACACACACACACACACACACACACACACACACACACACACACACACACATATAGTTCAAAGAGAGTACTTTGGAATCGAAGATTTGTGTTTTGATCCCCAAATATACACTCGTATCTCTCTCTCTGTAGATGAATTCCTTCTCTTTATCATTCTCTTGGTCACCCTTAAGCTCAGCCTGTAAGGATATGGCTAGGACTGTGTCCAGTTTTCTTTGGTTTTGTAAATGAACACTGGGGCTTCTGCAATGTCTACTATGAAGAGCCCTATCCCTAAATGGATTAGTCATCAAATTTCTCTATACATCTTCAAAAAAATTAAACAGAAGTGCAGTCATATGCCTAAGAGCATGCTTTGCTAAGCCCATCTTTCCTTAATGGATTTCATATCAACTTGGACTGGACCACACTGCATTAAAACAAACAAGACTGCAGTTGTGTCTCTGTGTCTGATTTTGACAACCCTCCAGAAAATGGACCGCATAATTTAAAAAAAAAATGAAACAGGATTGGTGACACCTGCTTCTTTGTCTTCTCTGCTCCATGCACAAAGAATTGCAATGTAATTTGGACTGCACATTTTTAAATAGCATTGCAGTCAGCTGCCTACCTGCCTGCTCTTTTCAAATTCTTTCCCCAGTCCCCACAAAAATGGATTGCTCAGGAATTTGGATGAGGCACTTGTATGCAATTAAACAGGATTGCATTTGCCCGCCAGTGAAAGCTGCCATTCCCCGAGTCACTATTGCCTTTTTAAATTTTTTTGCTACCCCTTATGGCTTCTATTCTAAGACCCTAGCTATTTTGATGTGTTCTACTTTATTGCAGATGTGCTGCAAACCCATGGATAACTGGTGACTTAGTGTCAAAACCTTACCTCCATCTTGTGGCATGAATATAGAATTACCAGCATTAATAGTTGTAAAAGCTCAGGCTGAAGTGCACAAAAATGGACATAGAAAATCTCCTGTACAAAATTTGAACTGTATTCTGCGGTGGTGGTGCTGCGGTAGCATTGTCGCTTAACAGTAAGATGTGGTCCGGTTCGATTCTCAGCTAGAGCATCTTCTGCGTGGAGACATACGTGAATGGGCGTGCCTTCGTTGAAGGTTGTGAGTCAGGCCTGGCAAGCCGGTACGTAAAAATCAACTGCCAATCATTAGCGGACCAGAGTTCAACTGTGGCGACCCCTAACCGGGAAAAGCCGAAAGACACAAACAAACAAATCTAGGATTGCTAACTGTAAACAAGGTAGCAAAGTCAAATGTATGACGTCTTTGTGTTGTAAACATTGGGTAATTGGAGGCTTAGGCAAGCTTCACTTGAGGGATACCCTGTTTTATTAAACTGCCTATCCTAGTTTTATTGGGGGAGGGGGTTTGTTTTCACTTCTTTGATATTTGGTATTTAACTCTTACCCTAGAGGGTTTTTCTGTGCTTAGAAGTGTTCGTCACATATCTGTGAATTTATTTCTGCTCAATATCTGAGCTGTTTGGCTGGCTGCTATCTATCTGCAATCAACTGTATTACAAGCTAAGTTAAGTATAATCTTGCAGTGTTACAGACAGTACTGCATTTTATTTTTCTGTTTGTTTGTTTCATTGAATATTGTGGTCTCACTGTGTCTCTGCAGTTAGTTTCCTACCCTGCCTCTCTGTTCTTGTGATGTTAATCTTTGTGGCTTTGGAATTGCCCGCCCCTCCTGTAAATTTGTGTTTGAACACTCCTCCTGGGTCCATCTCATTTCCTCACTCAACTGAGTACAGTGAGATCATATTTTGATTTCAGACAGTCCTACCAGTCCCATCTCTTCAGCTCTATCCACTGTGTACAGAAAGAGCATTTGGGAAGGACAACCCCTGTAGTCTCTTAATTGTGCTGTATTCCATCCCACTCCACTAGCAAACAAAAAATAAAAATACTTTAATTTATGTGATTGACAGGAGATCAAAAAGAGAGTTTTCAGAAACTACTGGTTTATACAAGACACTGAATCCCCCGTGCCCTATATCCCACATTCCTTTCAAAGCTGCCATCACTCGAAGAAAAGGTAAATCAGTGTGTGTCCACATACCCATACATAAGCAGTGTGTGCCTTTCTCTGATTCAGACCTAAATATGATAAGAAAATATCATCTCCTTACCGTAGCATGACTCTGGCAGCACTCTGAAACTGGTGGGCACAAATGTGTGATTACCAACGGAATGGCTGAGCTAGTTAGTTACTTCCATGCACGCTTGTATTTAAATCCACGTTAGCGTGTGCAATGCATGCTAGGGAATCTGTGTTTTGGGTCTTAAAGAAAAACTCAATTTTTCTGGTATGTCACTGCATTAATTTTTCCCCAAGAGACAGGTCTTGCAGCTGTAAAAATGGGGGGGGGGGGGCCTCCCTCACCCTATGGTTCTGGCACCCATGACAACAGAAGGAAGAAACTGTTGCAGAAAAAGGTGCAGTCTCAAGACTGGAAAAAAATCCCTTATTAGCCTCAACAAAAAGTTGAGATCCCCCATCAAATCCTCTAAATCCAGCTATGAAAGCAGAATTGTGGCAGACACTAAAAGCAATCACAAAGCCTTCTATAGTTAGAGCAAATCTGGGTATTGCCATGGAGGTTCTTGATATGAGTTACTGCACAATGGTACCTCCTATACTGAGCCAACAGATATTGCCAACATACTGTCTGACAAATTCAGAGCCTACTTTACCCCCCCCCCCAAAAGGACCCATAAAAATACTGGAAGAATGCCAGGCATGCAGCATAGGTTAAAGCTGCAGTGTTCAAGGCCAAAAATACAGCTTCCATGGGACTCGATAATATCCCTTGCTGTGTTCTACATGAACTACAAAGCAAACTGGCACCACTTCTGCGGGCCCTGTTCAGTCACAGCCTCACCTCAGGCTTTGTCCCTACTGAATGGCACACTGATACACTCATCCCTCTCCATAAAGGGAGAAAAACTAGAGATCCTGGGAATTATTGCCCCATTAGCCTGACAAGTCTGATATGTAAAGCTATGGAGCACATCATCATGGACCTGATTAACAAAGATATAGGAAATCTCCAAACTCTAGACCCCACACAATTTGGCTTTCTGAAAGGGAGATAATGCCTGCTCAACCTGATTGACTACTTTGAGTCAGTCACCAGGGCTGTGGATAAAGGTAAGCAGTGCATACAGTCTACATCGATCTGGCCAAGGCCTTTGATACCATTCCTCACTCAGGATTATTGATAAACTCACCAAACTAGGCATCAATCCCTATGTCACTAGGTGGGTTGCAAATTGGCTCACAGATAGAACACACAGTGTGAAAGTAGCAGACTCCAAGTCAGACTGCTGACCAGTCATTAGTGGAGTCCCACAGGGATCTGTCCTGGGTCATCTCCTGTTCAGCATGTACTTATCAGAAGTCCAGTCCAACACAAAGGGACTCTGTATCACTTGCGGAGTTAATAATGGCTCCCAGCTTGCAGTAGTCTGTGAACTTGGTCAGCCAGACATCCTACAGAAAGGCCTCACTGAGACTAATGATTGATGTTGAAACCCTTAAGCTTAATGCCAACAAATGTGTCATCATCCCCTTTGGTAAAAACTGTTCCCACTAATTACCACATTGATGGGATCCCACTGAACACTGAAGGCATTATAAGAGATATGGGGATGCAGGTTGACATCAGCCTTTCCTTTGACCACCACATTACCACTGTGGTCAGAAAGTCCTTCTATGTGGCACATCTCATTACCAAGGGTTTTGCATCCAGGAAGAAAGAGGTCATAGTCTCTCTCTACTCTTCCCTCATTAGATCAATCATTGAGTATAATGCCCAATTTCGCATGTACCTCACTAGACACCTGCAACAGCTGGAGAGGCCACAGAAGTACCTCATGAAGAGGATCCTAGGCATTAAACACATGTCCTACATGGACAGACTCAAATGACTCCAGCTATTCTCTGTCTCATACTGCCTACTTATCTTTGTTTGACTTGCAAAGCCATGTCTAACCCAATTCTGTTAGAAATGCTACATCTAAAGAAATCCCAAACCCTCTGCACCACATGGTCCAGAGACCTCAACCTCATTATCACAATCAACAGAACATGCTGAAGGGACAGGTTCCTCACCCAGAGACTGCCCATGCTCTGGAACTGATTTCCCATACATGTCAAGCAGAGCACCTTGCTGTCCCTCTTCAAGAGAAATCTTGATGAGTGGATGGTAATAGAAAGTTCACCCTGGGATCACTTTAGTGGCTCTACTTGATATAGGCACTGGGAACTAACATCGGGCAGCATGATGCCAGGCACTACTATGGGCTAGGCTTATAATTGCTCCAGGACCATTAGCCTAGTACATACCTATGAACCTAAACATAGATTGTGTGACCTCAGAGCTAGATATATTAAGTAATGTCCCATTTGAGGATCTGGAGGGCTTGTCTCCTCTGGGCATACTAAACTGTATCCCATTTGTAAATACACATATGATGATTGAGAAATATTTTACAAAACCAAAGCATCAACAATCATAACAAACCTTGTTAAATTGTATCAAAACATAATGTTAATAAGTATAAACGAGAGATTGCTTTTACATAATTAATAAGGTATAAAGAGCTTCTTTGAAAGATAATTACAGAATGAACAACAGAAATATACATTCTTGACTAAGTAGTATCGAGTTAGGTAAGTAAAACAACAACGTGAGGTTCACTAATATATAACTGTGACAGAAAGAAAAAAACAACTATCAAATCAACTATTGTTATAACATGAGATCAAAATGAATTGCAAACAGACTATAAATAAAAATAAACTTTGCTTAATGTTGTTCCTAATCAGCCTTGCCAAGCATAATCGTACAATGCCATTTTAACTGTTATATAGGGAAATATTTTGAAATTTCTAGATGTAGGTATCTCTCCCATAGTTATGTCGACTTATTTATTTATTTTATTTTACATTTGTTTACTGGGAAAGTCTGACTGGACGAAGTCCTTTTTCAGCGGAGGCCCGGGGAGAAAAGCTCCAACAGTAAGAGATGCACACATTTTAAAGTTAACAAATTTATAAAAATTAACAAGATTAAACAAAATTGAGTGAAATTAACAATATTAACAAAATTTAACAAAGATAAGGGAATATCCAGTATTGTAAAAATTCAGCAGTAGTACATAGATGGGCAATACAGTGTTTTAGAGGATCTAGTAACATAGCATGCAATACTTGAGTATTAACTAGTAGGTAAGGAAGAAGGAAAAATAGCATATTAATGAGATGAGTGAAAAGTATGCTAGTACTAAATGAGGGAGGTTTAGCTAGGTATAGAGAGATTAGAGTTATCCTGGAGGGTAGCAGGAACAAAGCCAGGTGTTTTCAAAGTGAGTAAATAGAAGCTTTTTAAATTTTACTACGCAGTAGTTTGAGGAAATAAGGCTAGGTAGTTTGTTCCATATTTTAGGAATGAAATTTGAGAAGAGAAATTCCCCAGCTGAGTTGTTAGCTTTGGTGATTTTTAAAAGGAGTTTGTTACTGGAGTGGAGGGCTCTAGAAGTGGTGTATGGTTGTATAAGATTTTTGAGAGCAGGGATTTTATCTGGTTTGATGCAGGATTTTATGGGCAAAGGTTAGCTGTTTGTATTGGAGCAGTTGAGGGTGTTGGTGTCAGTACTGAATTTGGCAATTTTATTGTAACAGGTTTCTAGTTTTTTTTTAAGGTCAGTTTTTTGGAGGTTAGTATTGGGTAGACATATAGGAAAGTTGACAGGAGGTGTGCATGGGCGATGGTAGCTTTTGTGGATCTAGTTAAGAATTGTTTGTTTCTGTAAAGAAGACCTATTTTTTATGAACATTTTAATAGTTTGGGCAATATGGATGTTGAATTTCATATTGTTAATTTCTACCCCTGGCAGTTTAGTATGATATTTTTGTTTTTGGACTCTGGGTTGAAAATTAGGTGAGTAGTGGGTGTTCTTGAGGGATAAAAGAGAAGAAGCTTTGTTTTATTGGGATTTAGGATGAGTTGGTAGATGGTGAGCCACACTTCAACTAATAGAAATGAGTCTTGGGTTAGGGTGTGGAGGTCCTGAAAGGAGGAGGCTGCTCATATGAGTAGAGTCATCTGCATATTGTATTACAGAGGCATGAACAGTGGAGGTGTGGAGTTGGTAAAGAGGGTTTAACTGTAAAGATCCCACGATAGAGCCTTGTGGGAGTCCTAAGGAAACTGACAGGAGAGAGGAGAGGCGGTGCTGTCACAGTACGGCCTGCTGACGCCCTGATAGGTAGTTTTGGAACCAGGTGATAGAGGAGCTATTAAGGTTTAGGGAAGAGACGACCTTGATCAGTTTGTATCTGCCATATTTTTAGACTTGTCCAAAGCCTTTGATATGGTAAATCACAACAAACTGTCCTTGATTTCTACAGTGGTTAACTATATTAGTAAAGGACATTAAGGCTGTAGTGGTACTGTGATAGGGGGAAAGCTGTGTTGTGTAGTTAGTAGTTTGTGGGTGTGAAGGTAGTCCATGAGTTGAGTACAGATGACGCTTTCTAGTGCTTTAGATAAGTGTGATAGGATGACAATTGGACAATAGTTGCTAAGTTTGGTGGAATTACCTCCTTTGTGTAGGGGTATTGTGGGATATCTTCCAGATAGCAGGTACTATGCTCTCAGATATTGATCTGTTAATGGGTATTGCTATGGGTATGCTATTCCTTCTGCTGTAATTTGGAGAAATTTGGCTGTGAGGTTGTCTGTGGCTAGGGTAGTTGGTTTTAGTTTGTGCAGTAGTTTTTTTATGGTATCTACTAAGACTGGTTGTAATGTAAATTTGTTGGGGCTATTTTGGGAGGAGATGATGAGTTGTGGAGCTATAGAGGCTAGATTGTTGGAGACGTTTTGAGAATTGGCCAGGGCTAGGATGGTTTCTGTGAAATATGTATTAAATTTGGACGCTATAACTTCAGAGTTGTTGTTTGAGGTTGGTGTGGGGATAGATGCTTTGCCTGGTAATAGTATGTTGTTAACTATGGCCCAAAACTTTTGAGAGTTATTATGATGTTTCTTCTGAATATTGTGGTAGTAGCTAATTTTGTCCTGTTTTACAAGTTTCTTGACTTTGTTTCTAAGTTCAAGGAATGTTTGTTTTGTAGTTTGGGTTTTGTCCTTGTGATATTGTTCCTAGGCCTTGTCTCTAGCTTTGAGCAGGGATCAGCATTCCTTACTCAACCAGGGTGCATAATTTGCTTTCACTCTTATGGTTCTGGGGGTGGAAGTTTAAAATGTCTAGAAAAGTAGTGCTAAAGAAGTTAACTGGCTCATCTAGAGGTAGCTATTTGAGAGGATCCCAATTACAACTTTTAGGACTGAGATTAATCTATGTGGATTAAAGCCTTTTTTTGTTTCGGATTGTGCGGTAAGAGCTTTTTTATTTTGGTAGGTACAGGTATGTATGAGGAATGTTGGTAGGTGATCACTAAGACCGTCAGGAAGACAGCCTGCCTGTGATGATAGGGGAGGGGCTGTTGACCAAAATCCAGTCGAGGATAGACTGAAGTTTAGACGATTTATCGGTCCTTGTAAGGGATGTAATCATTTGGGTAAATCCATGTAGGTTAATGTGCGATGTTGGGCTGAGAGAGGAGCAGTCTAGAAAGTCAGTATTGGTCATCCATCAGGACTGTTTCCTGTGGGAGTGAATTTGAGGCCCAGTGTAGTATATGATCTACTGTGTGGATATTGTTTCCTGGTGGGATACAACTACCAATGATGTTAGTGTTTTTTTGGGTTGACTTTTAATTTGCTAAGGATTACTCTTCGTTACCAAAGTCAGGGATGTCTAATTGAAGAGGGACTAGTGTTAGGTTATCTTTAAATAGAATAGCTACTCCCTCACCCTTTTTGGTTGACCTTGCTTTGCATAGTATATTTAAGGCTGGAGCTAATATTTCATTGTTACTATTGCTGGGTTATAGCCAGGTCTCTGTTAATATAACAATGTCAGGAGTGTAGAAAGTAAATAAGGCAGCAGGCCATGAACTTTATTTGCAATACTTCTTACAGTCGTATGAATGAGGAGAAGGGAAGATTTGTTTTTTCTGTGCAGTAGTTCATTGTTAACAGTGATAGGGTTGCTAACTATCAGGTGAAAGGGTGGGACCAGGATTGGGGTGTATGTCTCCAGAGCGGGTTGTTTTATAAGATGCAAGAGGAGTTTGGTCAACTCATAATGTATCTTGGTGTGTTTTTGATAGGTTTGAGATGTGCTTGCTGGGGGTTGGAGGTTATTTGCATGGTAGTCAAAATGGTTGGAATACATGAAACTTGGAGCTATAGAGTAGTTTATTGGTTTATCAAGGTAGTATAGATTTCTTAAGAAATGTACACCTTAAAATTAATTATATGTAACATGAGCATCGTCATACCTTTAATACTCTTGGAAGCATGAAGACAAAAGGAAGGATGACAACATAGAGGTATACACTATCTGTGGTGAAAATTCACTCCTCTAAAATGTCAAGTAACACATCCCTGGAGTCTGTATAACAGTCTGACTTCACATCCCTTTATAAACTGCTGGCTCTTTTCTGCAATCTTTAACTCACTTTGGTATATTTGTTACAGGTTCATAGACAAGTACTACGCTAACTGCCCTTGTGGGCCATTTTAAGACTAGCCAATTTCCCTTTTACTACTCAAATTAACCTATGACATTTGGTTAGAGATATATAATTATCCACCATCCGAGGGGTAAATCCAATTACCCCTAATGATGATAACTGTGATCATACCAAAAATAATTTGGGTGGCGGCATGCATGGGATAAAGCATTTAGTAACTGCCTCTGTCCATCAGTAGTATGGGGGCAGTCCTGGGGTAAACTTTCAGTGATCAGATATCAAGGGATGCGGGCTGGGGAGATTGCATCTACAAGTGATACATTTCTTCAATGTTATCAACATAACTTTCAGCAATTAATTCACCCCCCCCCTGCAACTCATTAGTATTCAAATTGAATGCACTCAAGGTGACAGGAGAACCCTAAAAGCCTTATCAAGCAAATTATGGTTGTCTAGTTGCAAATCTGACTGATATCATTTAATGAAGGTACAGTTGCAAAACATATGTACCCAGGACCATAAAAGAGTTGACATCTCCAAGAACAGGGCTAAGCTGCTGGGAATACTTGTTGATTTGCTCTTGTTATCCATTATGGGAGTAACATGCAGGTGCACAAGCACATATCTGCCTGTATTGGGAGGGTCACCAGAGAAAAGGATTGTATCATATTGGGAGGAAGTCACCAGAGAAAAGGATTGTATCATATTGGGAGGAAGTCACCAGAGAAAAGGATTGTATCATATTGGGAGGAAGTCACCAGAGAAAAGGATTGTATCATATTGGGAGGAAGTCACCAGAGAAAAGGATTGTATCATATTGGGAGGAAGTCACCAGAGAAAAGGATTGTATCATATTGGGAGGAAGTCACCAGAGAAAAGGATTGTATCATTAGGTCATGCTGAGTCGCAAGGCAGATAACCAGTCTCCTGATAAAAAGGGGTCTATAGAGATTTACATACATATAAAAAGCTATCCATAAACACAGTATGTAGTCTGGAAGTATACATATCATGGAGCATTTCTCCTTTTTGTAATTTAAGTAATCAGATGTGGAAAAATAGTATTCAGTAACAACGAGATCCAAAGCTTGTTAGCAGCAATAATGTTCACTGTCACAAAGGCCAAACTAAGACAATAAGTAACTGTTTTTAAGTAATTTCCCACTTTGAAAGAGTTGTCCACAATGTTGTATAGCTTCATTCCATTATCTGTTGAGGGGGAACTTCCAACAGTGACATCAAAAGGAACTGTTGCTGACAGACATCAGAACAAAAGACAACTTGAAGACCTCCTTGGAAGAACTAAACACACTTCCAAATATCAAACAAATGGTGTTCACATACTGGATGGAGCCAATATTACATACATTGGGAGGAGCTAATATTGCATTTATTGCCAGTACGTTCAGTACATGCTGTATTTATCCAACACCATTATAACTTACCATCTTGCACTAACATACAGGTCCTTGTAATTTCAGTAACACAGGTTGATACAGACTACATGGGACATTACAGTCCACCATCCACCTATGTGCAAATACTTGTAAAATTTCAACCTGATAACAGAGAAGCATGGAAGAGATAGTGTAGGTTTTCAAAAGCTTGCTGTGGATTTTCTGAAATAAAATCACACACCCTTGGACTTTAGAGTGCCACACAGGAGGAGGATTCTCTTACTACTCTGACAAGCTGGTGAAATGAAATGGAAAATTGCAGGCTCTGCAAAACATAAAGGAGTTTGGATTATAAGACAATCTTCTCTAATAAGATATGCAGTTCCATAGAGAAAGCCAGGATTTTCAACAAGCCACTTTCTGGTGAAGGTCCCATGTGACCACTGGAGTAGTTTTTATATCATGATTCGCAAGTAACAGCTGGCTGTAACTACCCAGTGAAATGAATATAAAGTTTGAAAGTAGGCTGATGTATTGGGATTTACACTGCTAAAAACGTCTATTTTAATGTGTAATTTCATGTTAAGACCTGCAAATTGTAGAAAGGGAATACTGGGGGCACTTACGCATAAGCACAAGGTTAACCTCAAAAAGGACCAGTTCCTCAGACAAGGAGAAACCTGGCTCCCCTACATAGATGTCTCGGCAAACTCTGTTTTGACTCTTTCAGCCAGCAGTATCAAGACTAGAATAAATAAAACGGGAGCAAATGCAAAGACCTGTCTTACTACAGTGCTTACTGCAAGTGGTTTAGAATCAGCCAGCCTCACAGATGATGAGCCCACACAGGCAGACTAGTATCCCAACCAAAGGCTTTGACAAGCTATTGTTCCCAGGTTTACTGAACAAATAGGGTCGTTATAAAACGTCTCATGCTTTCTCTGCACCAATTGACAGAAGGGCTCAGTTGTCACTGCTTCACAAACCAGATAGTACATGCAGTAGTCTCACCCCACTGTGCAGTTCTAAGTTGTTACCCCTTAATAAACTCTGCCTCGTTCTCATGCGGGGCTTCATTCTAACAGCCCACACTCATAATCAATTTATAATCAAGATGTACTAGTAATATAGGGTGACATCTGTTAATTAAGGTAGGGTCTTTATCAGGTTTTAAAAGTGGCGTACTAAAGGCTTGTTTCTTTGACTGAGGGCATACACTGAACTGCAGTGCACTGTATAATTACATTTCTCTCACAGCAAACCAATGGTTGCCAGATAAAGATTTAATTCAGCTCACTAAGTAGATCATCAGGCCATGGGACTTTAAAGACTTCAGTTTAACAGTCATTCCTACTAGTTTCACTTTTGCAACAGGGATCTCCAAGACAACCATAACGTCTTCCCTCAGGATTTTCACTGAGTCACTATTCAATGGTTGAGAGGATTCTGATGGAGTTGTAAAATATACATCTTGTACAACAACATTAGAGACATATACCATATGGAATTTAGGCAAAGGGCTTCCAAACTATCACTTAATGAAGCAGCTGCTAAATTAGTAATGCAGTCTGTAAGTTAGAGCAAGCTAAAACCACAATTTGTCACTCATACCTCCTCTCCAGTTTACTGTATACCTGAATGGCATTTTTCATAATACTGAACATGTCCTTGGGCAATCTTTCTTATTCACTGTATCTTGGACGACCAGGAGAAAGTAAAATTGTATCGAGCACTTTTGTCAGTCTTTAACTATGTCTTCTTCAGAATAAAATCAAGTTACACACTGAGTCTTGTATAACCAGTGTAATAAATCAATTAAAAAAGTGTAAAATGTACATCCACTTTTAAAGGTACAGGCTCCCTTAATGCATTTTCCTAGCAAGTCATGTAAATGTTGACCATAGGTGCTATGTCTTTATAGCTATATTTTCAAAACCAAGAACAAATAAAATTGACAAAAGCACTCAATAAAATTTTACTTTTTCCTGGTCGTCCAGTTCGCTTTGTATTTTCTTAGTTTTGCTCCTTTTGGTTTACAATTCACTGTATCTTGCCACTATGATTGTGTGCTGTTGAACATTAAAAATTTTGCTTTCCTGAGTCAATCTCCATCACTGCTCTTAGAAAGAATTCAGTGTTTGTCCCATTGCAAAACTTTTAAGCATTTCCTGCATGCAAGGTTGTGGTCTTGTTTTTTCTTACTTGCAGCAGTTTCGCAGTAAGGTGTTATTTATTTATTTATTTATTTTTGTTTTGTTTTGTTTTTTTTTTTTCTTATCATATACTCTTAAGTAAAGGTCAAGAGAGACATAAACCATAGTTTTGAAATCTGCATGCCTAAGTAAATAAAATGGAAGCCTCTAAACCTTGTGCAGGATCTCAAACAAATCATGGATAACAGAAGTCCTAGAAAAATCTGTATAAAGTGAAGGGATTAACTACAATTTTCAGCACGAAATAAAGCAGTTTGATCCAAATAGCACATATCTTTTATACTGCAAAATATCCGTTGACTATTCGAATACTAAGAAAAGTTCTCCCAGCCTCTGAGGAATGCATCCCCAAATCATTTGGCCCCATTTACCTAACCCTCAAAGGCTAGGAAGCAGTAGAATCCCTTGCACATGTTATAAAGTTAACATTTCCATTCACTGTAAGAGAACCCTGATATTTATCTTTGATATAATTTAAAATGCAACATTCCTTTTTGTCTCCCTTTATAAGATGAAGACACAGAATGCTTAAGGTGAGAATATTAGAATAATACTTCTAAATTACCTCTGCAAAGCCTCCCTTGTCTTTCAAGATAATTAACCTATCATGAGCACATTTGGAGCCCCCTTATGAATAGAAACAACCACCTTCTCTGCTTCTCAGGGGAATTGGATGCTTTTGAACCAACTAAATAACTTATTTTGTCTAACTTTAAGAATTCTGCATGAATGAGGTGACTCTCCTACATTACCAAGAACCCAGAGATGCATTTATGTAGCCAGTGAAAGACTCTGTCCTTCTGAATGAAGAATCAAGTGCCATTAATATTTATACAAAGTTGCTACATGCCCCAGTACCCACTCAGTGGTATGACTTCCTCTGAAAACAAATCATTGCTGAAAGGCTTTGCTAAGAAATAGTATAAAAATATTCACAATCACTTTAATTGCTGTCTATAAATCATTACCATAAACAGTGAAAAGGATATTCAGTGTTACAAAAACAAAACTGTGATCTAATGCAGATGTGCCCCTTTCTCTTCATGCCTGCCACAAGAAGTCAGGGAGAAAAACAAGTCAGCTACAACAGATGAGTACAAAGCAAGCAACCCAGACAGTTGGGCTCCCTAAGAGGCAGCAATCTGCTGCTGTGTCTTTTGGCTTTTCTCAGTTAGGGGTCGCCACAGTGGAACTCCGGTCTGCTAATGATTGGCAGTAGTTTTTTATGTGCCGAGATGTCGGCCCTGATGCACAGCCTTCAACGAAGGTACGCCCATTCACGCATGTCTCCACACAGAAGACGCTCTAGCTGAGAATCGAATGTGACAACGTCTTACTGTGAGGCAAAAACACTACCGCAGCACCACCGCCGCAGTCTACCCTAAATGCAGGATAACATTCTACAGAAGACAAGCTTATAAGTTATGAATAGGGAAAACCTTAGTTAATCTATGACAACTACCCAAGACAGACAAAAGAACACAAGGGTCCCAATGGAACATACTATACTAATGCAGCAATTGTCACAATTAGAGACAATAAAAAGTATTCATGATATTAATGAAGGATACTGCAGGATACAAAGTTCACAACCATATATACCTTCGACCTGAGAATGTCTCAGCCAAGGGAAAATCCATACGATAAACCCATTTTTCTACAATTCAAACAATATCTGCCTGCATAACTCTTGAAGTTTATAAAGCAGAAAAACACAAGTTCACAGAAGTACTAACTGGGAGATGTGGGGTAAAGATGGAAGGGGGGGTTAATGGGTCCGCACGTACAAAATGTGGTTACAAGCTGAGCATGGTTTATGTCCTGTCCTGTAAAACATTGAGGATGTGCAGCATATGCTACCTTATGAGTGTCCAAGGTCAGACTCAGGAAGAAATGCACCTGCAGGACTTCAGGCACTGGGGCTTACAAAAGGAAGTAGGGATGAACCGTAATGCTGAAGTGAAAAAGTGAAGATTATTAGAACAAAATATAACAGAGAGCTAAATGAAGTTCTCATCACATGAAATATCACAAGTTGCAACAGACACCTCATGGCTTCTCCCAACCCCAATCCAAGCATCTTATGTCAGTAGGCAATAAGACACTGATAAGCAATGTGGTGATGAATACTGACTAGCATACAAACAAAACAGAGCAAGCAGCACAATGTCTTTAGGGCTGTTTTCAATGCAAATCTTAAAAAAAAAAAAATGCAAAGAACAACACAACAAAGCAACACTAAGAACAATTGCAAAATAGAATTAAATACATACAGTACAATATTGTTAGTAATTCTGAAAATACCATACTCTTTATATAATTAGTCATGAAGGGTACATCAAAAGTTACTCAGCTATTCTAACATAACACTGCTGCAGAAACAATCAGCTAGCAAAGCACGCAAATCTCTTGCTTAATAATGCAATCAATGACCAAAGCATTGAAAGGAATACCAGCATTAGACCAGCAATGTTTGGTGTAAGAATTTCCACGGTGTCTTTCAATTAGTAAAATGCCTCTTTTAATGTCTAAGTATAGGAATCTCATAGATTTTTTGCCATGCCTCTTGAATTTAACCTGCAGATTGTAAGCATTTAAATGCTTCAGATAGATTGAGAAAACTTTGACACGGATAGGTTTATCTCTTGAAAAGGAAAACACACCATACTGTCTAAATCCCACCTAAGGAATGCACTACAGTGGGGAAGAGGGCATGATTCCCCATGTTGGGCAAGTGTTCACTTGCCCTGGGAATACTTACTCTGTTTGACATTTTCATTTTCATGAATCACATCTCGGCTTTTTCATCTTCGGTGTACATTTTCACTTATCTGAAATACATACACACACACAGATCTATATGTGTGTGTGTATATGTGTGTGTGTGTATGTATGTGTATATATATATATATATATATATATATATATATATCTGGATTCCCTTTACATGATTTAATTTTCCCTTACCTGAAACTTAAAAGGACGAAACGACTTTGCTGAAAACTTACTTTCACAAACATTGGGATCACTGTAATTTTCCTCTGGGAAAGGAAACACTTGGCCACCATGATGAAATTTGTCCTTTTCTCCACTGTAATGCGATCTTGGAGATCGTATATTTAGTTGAGGGGTGAAGCCCCCAACGTGGGTGGTTTTGATTTGCTTTGATTTGTTTATTTTGTCGTGGTGGCCAAGTGGTTCCTTGCATGGAGTAAAATTGCGGTGATCTGAGTGTTCATGAAAGTAAGTTTTCAGCAAAGTCATCTCATCCTATGCAGTTATGGGTAAGTGTAAATTCGATTATGTCAAGTAGTGTATGTGTGTGTGTGTGTGTGTGTGTGTGTGTGTGTGTGTGTGTGTGTATATATATATATATATATATATATATATATACACACACACACACACACACACACATATTCGTAAATGTAAACTTGTAAATTTTTAACATACACTCCTCGTTATAATGATGATGTTACGATGTCAGACAGACATGATGGTGATTTTGTATTAAACAAGTAATTTGATTGTATAACTATAATAATTATAAACTGTCAGTATCGCTCTAACCATTGCTTATAGACTATAACGTCAGTGTGAATTTTATTCATGTAGATGCAATCTTCAATTTGCAGTTTGGCACTTTATTTTTAAGATATTTTTAGGACTATGATTTGCATATATATTTACATGTTTAATGGACAAATAAATGTAAATGTGTGCAAAGCAGTACCAGTTAGACACAAACTACTAGTACAAACTTTTTTCCAGCATTGAATAAGCTTTATTTTGATACCATATATAAATGTCTTCTGGTTTAATTATTAATATAATTATTATTGTCCATGACCCTCTACCCAAACACAAAAAACACACACCAAAGAGCAATGCGATAAACTTTTATTGGATAGTTCTTGCATAGCATAAGTAAAAAAAAAAAAATAACTTGCCAACTCGTATATGAAATACTACCATAAGAACATAATAAACAGAATATAGTATGCGTGTACAAATCTCTCACCAGCAGAATTTTGCATACTGTGTGTACATTTATACTGTTCACTTGCAGGCACACACACAAAACTTAGCAGCATAACCCCACACTCTTGAATTAGTAGCATGTCAGGGCAGCATTACCACACTTGTCATTCTTACTTCATCCTTCTGACCTTGGAAAGGTTACAAAGGAAAACAGCAGCCTCACTTTCAGAGTCCTAAGTTCAGAAAAAAAACACTATCTTGCCTCCATGGCAGCCTGTTACCCCATTCCCTTCCTGAACATTACCCCAATATTAAACACTAATTCAGTTAAAACTGGCAGCAATTTCCCTGACCAGAAGAGACGTGCCCTTTTATAGGGATCCAGTGTGGCATTGTGATGTAGGCCTTGATTTTTTAAAAGATTAAGGCCTACATCACAATTCTACACTGGATCCTTATCACTAAAATCATAATACTAATTGAAGCCACTGTTTTAGCCACCCTATAATTAGCAAAATGCCTTTTAGCCACAGTTACAGGTACCCTGACTGCCCTCTTCAGGTCAGCCTTGTATGATAGCAAACCAATCAATCAGCACATCAGGCGACATCTGGTTCGACAATAACAGATACCTAACTATCAAAAAAACATCTTATGTTTAGAAATAATTCCCAAATCATTCTCCGCTTTATGTAATATAATTATATTTAAACCTGCAGACTTCAACTACAGATCATTCACCATACACACAAGATGCAAGCAGTGTAATCCTCTGATTCCTTTTCAGCAGATCTCTCAGTGCTTGGGATCAAGACCTAGAAAATGATCACTAGCTTTAACAGCAGCTTGCTTTGTCACCCAGTGTTCATGTGAATGCCCTATGGTAAGTAATTGTCGCTGCCCTGAAAAACAAACCCAATATGCACATCACTCCATTAGCAAACCACCCAATTACCTTATAAAACTCTATATGCAATACATGCCCACTTAATCTTCCACTTAATAGATCTACCTTCACATGATGGATGACAAGTACTGCCAATATGAAAAGAATGCAAGGATTATCTATCATAATCAATACCATAACTAACACTCCTTCAAACTCTGTCACTGACACCAGAATATCTGACAGATCTTGAAAAAACAATAAGCCCTGATCTCCAGCAGAATGCTTATGCTACAATGAACAACTCTGAACATGACAAAACAATCTCGCCTAATTAAAAGACAAGACTATGTGCTGGCCTTTACCTGAATGATGTGTTTCAGAACATATAAACCAAATTAACATCACATCCTCAATCCCACAACCAACCACCCAAGTCAAATGAACAAACAATTCATTAACTCTAAAAGCCCCTCCATACAGGAAAACTGACCGTGTTGCCCACAACATGCATTCATCCACTGATACTGGCACCTCATACAAATCCCTCATTAACAACCATTACAACTGCCTACCTATCAGCAAATGCATTTCAGTGACTAACCCCCTCAAACTTTCCCATCCTTGCACTAAGTGCCTAGCAAGTAGACTTTCTGGCCAAAATATATCCTACAGAAGTAACTGGCTGATAAAAATCAAGAAAAGCAGCACTGTAGGCCTTCTGCATGGACACAGCCCACAACTGCTAAACAACCAACCCACTACAGCCTGCCAGTTCTCCAAACTTCTGCTAGGATCACTGCTGGTTGTGCTGCAACCTTCGACATGAAATTCTGAAACTTGCAGGACTGAAAGTGAGATAAACTGTCAGCAACTATATTCAAATTGCCAAGTATATATTTAGCAGGGGTCTGTATTAGTGTGTCGAAAGACATCTTCATCAAACACTTGTACATTGACACAAAACCATTGAACTTCACTTCTGTGATTCGCAGAATGTTTCCCAGGGCAATGAAACAATTGTCCCATAACACAATGGAACACACACTGCACTGAATCAAACCCACCTAACATGAAACCCACCCAAGTGTGGGGGATTTGCCCACAAACCCCCCAACTATATATACCAACTCTGAGATCACACTACAGTGGAGAAAAGGGAAAAGTTGTGGAGCTGGACAACTACTTCCTCACCCTGGGAAAAATTTCATGATTTGTGGAAGTGAATTTTGATGGTTTCATGTTGATGGAGAAGTGTTTGATGGAGATGTCTTTCGACAAATTAGTATAGACATATTTAACAGTCATTGACAAATTAATGTTTAAGCACTATAAAACTACTTTCCTAAGCAAACCTGAACAGAATGGATCTAAATGACTTTTTAGGCAAACTCTGAAAAATTGCTTCATTGCAGGAATGAAAAACAACTGTTTTGTTTGACAAAGATTACTTCCATACCACAGTTACCAACTGACCATCCAAATTGGCATTAACTCTATAAAGATAATATCCTTCCTGACTTTCTCTGGTCACTTCTTAGGCCAGCTCATTACAAACCACTTCCCTTAAAAGTATGCTCCAATCCCTGACACATATAGAGCTGCAGATCATCAGATACCCAGTCATCCTGCTACATTGCCATCCCACTGATTTGTTCCAAGAACACCTTCTAAATGTGTTAGAAAAATGTGTATTTGAATACATGAGAAATGCTAGTTTGAAAGCAAAGTAGTATTTAATGCATTTTATTCTATTAATCATATAGTAGTAAATTAATTCATGTCTAAATGTGAAGTAGTTTTGAAACTGCAGTGTGGCTTGAAGCAAAAGCTGATCCCTGACCCTGACAGAATGCTAGCTTAGCAAGTTTTAATGTTTATGCTTTTCATAAGTGATTATCTGCTGGGTCAGGAAATTAAATGTGTAAATCTTCTGCTCCTTCCTGATAAGATAACTTGTCCTTGTAAATAATGAAATCTTCCTTTCCTGATGGAGTAACTTGCCCTTGTAAGATAAAAACACAGCTGTGTGAGAGTGCAACAGAACAAAGGCATGCATTAAAAGACTGAAGCTGCTATTGTATTCGAACTGATATGAGACCTTTAAGAAGTAACTTTACAGAAAGACATTATGACTGACCAGCTGAATAGCAAGGCCGTATTGTATCTAAAGGAAAAGTTTTTTTTAAATGTACTGCATCAGCATTATTAGATGAATAGAATACTGTTAGTAAAAGTGATGTAGATGCCTTGTGACTAACCATGTCAGTAAGGTGGGCATAACTTGAATGCAAACACTATAAAATATTCTGTACTTCCTGCATCATGTCAGACAAAATTCTGTACTTGTATGATTTTTTGCCTCCTGGTGTACACTAGTAAACTTTTGAATCTGAACCTCCTGTGTATTGAATTCTTATTTTTTATTTAACAGTTTGGTCCTTTCGAGACAGAATTCCCTTGGTAAGCTGCAGATCAGAGCGTATCGGTGGTCGAATACTGCGCAGGAGAAGTTACCGAAATGGTTCTTCTTGAATGAAAAGACTTCCGACTGAATTGTCGTGTGCAAAGAGGCTGGCCACTTTCTGATCTGTGGCCGAAGAGCGGAATTTGAATGTTTTCAAAACCAGGAGGCTCAGGTAGGAAGAATTTGCCTTTTTTCTGTTTTAGATCAAGGACTAGGTTACAGTATATTGTTGTCAAGATTTGTTTTGCAGATCAGGGACAAAAGGAAGTACTGTATATTTTGTCATAGATCAGGGTAACAGAATAAGGTAGACAGTTATTCTAGATAAACTGTAAACAGGAACTAAGAAATTGACATCACGTGATTAAAAAAAGGGTTACGTAACATTTTCTTTGACATGGGTAATCAGTGCACTAAAACCTTGCGAGATCCGCCCCTAACCGAAGATGCAAAATACATGCAATTACAGCATGCTGATAATGTTAGGTATTATACGAAATGGGTTAACAAATATGAATTTGATGGTAAACTAGATAAACTTTCACTAGTTAAACTCCTTAAACAGCTTAAATCTGATGCAGGAGGTCAGGCAAAAAAGCAATGCCAACTAGGCATACCTCAAGCACACAGGTGGATTGCGGAAGCAAATCGTAGAGAACAGAAGCTTAAAAATTCAAAAACATTGTTTTTAGATAAAGAGGATAATAACTTGGTAATAGCTACAGCTCCTCCTCCTCCTCCCTTGCCCCCTCCCTTACCCCCTCCCTTACCCTTTTCAGGATATGAAGCGAGTGGACAGGCTGGTCCACCTCCGCGTTATCCTGAAGTTTCAGTAAGACCACAACCATTTGTTAGAGATCCTATTGAGACTAGGTCTCGAACACGTAAAACACATAGGGACACAGAATCATACCAAATAGAGAGGAATCTACAGGATGAGAGTGAGGAGGAAATATGCCCACTTATAGAAGTTCCAAATCCTCAAGCAGGACAGGAAGGGCAAGACCCAACACTCTTAGTATATAGACCATGGACACTGGAAGACATCCGGAAGGCTACTGAGGGAATCCCCCATCCGAAAGTTAATTTTATGAAATTTTTAGAAGATTTACAAGGCATGAGGTTAAGTTACCACTTGAATGGGGAAGAAGTAGAAAAAGTAGTAAGACAAATTTTAGGTCCAGATTGGCACATGATTTGTGGCACCTGGAATCCTTGTAATGCAGAACTTAGCCCACTCCCACATAGTGACGTAGAATTAGACAACAGAGTAAAAGGTCTGACAGACCGAATCTCTGAGAAATGGAAACCTAGAGCAGACTGGACTTGCATTAATCAATGCATACAACAGGAAAATGAGACAATAGATGGATATTATGCTGGATTATTAGAATGTTTTAATAATCATAGCGGTATGCCAGTTCCTGAGAACCAAACAAATGACTCCCCATATGAACAACAATTAAAAAATGCATTTTTGAAAGGTTGCATTACACCTATTAGTAGCTTCATTACGAAGCATATGATAGATCATCGAACAGGGATGCTACAAGCCTTACTCAAAAATGCTAGACATGCTGAGAGACATTTTAATAGCAAAAAGAAAAAGAAGGCGCAAGTCTTCACTGCTGAAGACGGAGCTGAAGTATTTGTATTACGGTCAGGTAAAAAGGGCAAGAAAAAGAATGCCCAGGGAAACAAACAGTTTGACAAACGATCAGAAGATTTTGAAGAAAGGAAAAAGAGAGGTGAATGCTTCAAGTGCGGAAAGAAAGGGCATCTAGCTAGGGACTGTAAACAAAATAAGAAAGCAACGACGGAAGATAAAGGAGATGAGGACTGACTATATGATAGTGAGGATACATCAAGTGAAAGTCAGAAATCATCAGGAAAAGTTAATAAACAGAAAGCAAATGTAAATGTAGTAGAAGGGACAGAGGAAGTACAAATTGACTTAGACGAAAATGGAAATTAAATTTTTGATTTAGCATTGTTGAGCCTGGAGCTCTACCTAGCAGATACAAAACCGGAAGTGACATTTCTGGTGGAGGGAAGGGAAGTCAAATTCCTGTGTGACTCAGGAGCGTCATGGACTTTGATACACCCCTCCAAGTTACCAGAACATTCCAAATCACCTGATTATATATTAGTAAAAGCAGCAAATGGACAGCTATACAGGGAACCACTTTCCCATGATATAGCAATAACTGACCCTGTTTCGGGTATGACCCAGAGAAGTAAAATAGTTGTGTCTGCAAAGTGTCCAGTAAACCTATTGGGCAGGGACCTTATGCAGATATTTGGCATAGCAGTAGTTCCAACTGTACAAGGTATGGAGGCACAGAGACAAATGGATACCTTTGTAGTGCGATCTGAGGGTGAAACCTTTTATTGGTACAGCCAGGACCTAGTCACGACTGGTCCAGGGGCAGTAACCGAGGAACTGATGAATGTAGCCATCAGTAAAGCCCCCTCCCTTGACACTGATCGACAGCATTTGTTACACTGTACTCTATACTACTGTACCACACCAGGACCTGATAGAGAGTATGAGCAAGAACTGTTTAGAAATCGTGCAACTAGATTGGTTTTGCATACTTTGTACTGGGATACTGAGGGGAACAGTGTAGTTAGCTGTTCATTACCTCAAGAATTCCTTGCATTGTATAAATCAAATCGGCTGCCACATGTCAGCTTGACAAAGAATAAAAGTATTAAATGGGCAGATTTAGGAGAAAAAGTAACAAGATGGGAGAAACAGACTGATTTAGAACTGTCAGAACAAGGGATACAAAAACAAAAATTGAATTGGTTGACACAGACACATCCAGCTGTACACTTGCAATCTAGCGAGGACAGCTGATTAGCATTTTTATTAGAAGAAGAAGAAGAAAAGGCCTTATGTGAAATTCCAACAACTCTTTGGTCAACAGGCAAGTCAGATGTAGGACTTATTCGAACAGCAGGACCAGTTACAATTACCCCAAAGTCAGCTTTCAGACCACAGAAAAGACAATACCCTTTGAGAAAGGATGCAGAAATAGGAATTAAGCCTATAATAGCAGCATTACTCAAAGAAGGAGTACTGGTAGAATCTCCTGATTCACCATGTAATACACCCTATTTCCTGTTAAAAAAGCAAACGGGGAATGGCGGATGGTACAAGATTTACAAGCTGTAAATAATGCAGTAATACCTAGAGCACCTACGGTGCCAGACCCACATACCTTGTTAAATGATTTAGAACCGCAACAGAAGTATTTCTCTGTGGTAGATATTAGCAATGCTTTCTTTTCAATACCTATACATCCTGATAGTCAATATTGATTTGCATTTACATTTTAGGGTAAAAGGTATACATATACTCGACTACCACAGGGATATTGTGAGAGCCCAACAATTTTTGCACAAGAAATGGCTAGGAACCTGGCAGGATTTACCCCACCGGGAGGTAGTCAAATTCTACTTTATGTAGATGACATCTTGCTAGCAGGCCCCCACCCAGCAGCAGTGCAGGGAGGATACTGTAGCATTATTGAACTTTTTAGCAATACAAGGACACAAAGTAAACAGAAGTAAGTTACAACTTTGGAGAAAACAAGTTAGATACTTGGGATATGTAATATCCAATGAAGGTAGAATACTAGATGAGGAAAGAAAAACAGCGATTTTGCAAGCACCCAAACCAAAAACCAAGAAAGAAATGATGTCTTTCTTAGGTACAACTAATTTTTGTCGGAGCTGGATACCAAATTATGCTTTGGAATCTGCTCCACTGACTGATTTGATATATAAGACACCAATGGCAGCACAAGATTTCTTGCAATGGACAACTGAAGCAGAAACGGCTTTCTGCAGGTTGAAGCAGTTGATAGCTTCTTCATTAGTTTTAGGACTTCCAAATTATCACAAACGATTCTTTCAGACCGTAGATTGTAAGCAAGGGTATATGATGTCAGTATTGACGCAACAACATGGGGACAAGCAACGCCCCATAGCCTACTATTCATCACAGTTAGACCCAGTGGTGCGATCTTTGCCTCACTGTGTACAAGCAGTAGTTGCAGCCGCAATGGCAGTGCAGGCTTCGGCCTCAGTGATGTTATTCCACCCTCTCACATTGAGAGTGCCTCATGCAGTTGCAATAATTTTACTGCAAGAGAAAATGGCATACCTTTCTCCTGCTAGACATCTTTCATGTATGACTATACTGCTGAGCCAACCTCATATGACAATTGAACGATGTATGACATTGAATCCATCAACATTACTTCCAACTCCTGCGGAGGGCACACCACACAGCTGCCTGCAGGAAATTGAACAGTTAGCTTTACCTAGACAAGATCTTACAGATATGCCCTTGGATAATGCCGAGGTGACATATTACATGGACGGCTCATGCAGAAGGGGTCCTACAGGGAAGAATCTGGTGGGATATGCAGTAGTTACAGACACTGAAATTTTAGAAGCTCAATCCTTACCACACAACTTATCTGCACAAGCAGCAGAATTGATAGCTTTGACGAGAGCATGTACTGTAGCAAAAAACAAGTGTGTGAACATATATACTGATAGTCAATATGCTTTTTCTACAGTACATGTATTTGCACAACAATGGAAAAATAGAGGAATGATAACATCCAGTGGAAAAGCTATTAATCATGCGCAATTTATTTTGGAGCTATTAGAATCTATTCATTTACCTACCAAAGTAGCTATTTGTAAATGTGTAGCTCATACAAAACAACAGGATAAGATTTCAAAAGGCAATGCACGAGCTGATGCGGCTACAAAGCAAGCAGCCTCAGACTCAGAAACTTTATTTTTGAACGAGGAATTACAACCCTCTGAGATTTTAGATTTAGACATGTTAAAAACAATGCAGAGACTTACTACAAAAGCAGAAAAACAAAAATGGGTAAAAAGAGGTGCAATTCTTGAGAATAGACTGTACATTTCCAGAGAGAAAAAAGCAATATTGCCGTCTAATTTATTTAGATATGCAGCTTTGTTGAGCCATGGGCAGAGCCATGTCTCAACAGGGGGGATGGTACAGTTAGTAAATCGAATATTCCAAACATATGGATACATAAACTACACAAAAAAATTTTGTGCATCTTGTCATACTTGTAACAAGCACCATGCACAAGGAGCATTTAAAACCAAGCAAGGAAGTTTTCCTATACCACCATACCTGTTCCATACTATTTGTATGGATTTCATAGAATTGAATAAATGTGAAGGGAAGAAGTTTTGTTTAGTTATTGTAGACATGTTTTCTAAATGGGTAGAAGCTTTTCCAACCAAAAACCCGGATGCAGCAACAGTGGCGAAAGCCCTGATAAAAGAAGTAATCCCTAGATTTGGCATTCCAGAAAGTATTTGTAGTGACAACTGCACACATTTTGTGAATCAAACGATTCACCAGCTTGGGAGATTTTTTGGTATCTCCTTAAAGAACCATTGTGCCTACCACCCACAGTCAGCAGGACTGGTGGAAAGGTACAATGGTACCCTAAAAAGTAAACTTAGGAAGCTAGTAGAGGAGACCCAAAAGAATTGGATATACTGTCTGCCTTTAGCACTGCTGAATATGAGAACGGTTCCAAATGTAAAGGGTTTGACTCCCTTTGAAATGGTTTTTGGGAGAGCATATTATGTGCCTCAGTGGAAAGCTCTCATGCCTACAGAACAAGAGGCTTGACAGTTCGTTAGCAGAGTATATAAAGAAATTGTTAATGAATAAGTCTGTTTTGCAGTTTAACTCTTTTTCAGATAAGGAACAGACCCGACCAGTGGAAGCAGTCTTGGCCCCTGGGTTGTGGGTTTGGCTGAAAGTGATGAAAAGGAAAAACTGGGTGAGTCCAAAGTGGGAAGGTCTGTACCAGGTTCTGTTGGCAATGCCTACTGCAGTCAGAGTAGCTGAGAGGACATCCTGGGTTCATTTGACGCATTGTAAACCGGTAAAGAACTTTCAACTTGATAAAAACTTTGAGACTGATACACAACCAGACCGAGATGGCCAAAAACAAAGCGAATAGAAGTTTAGATCAACCCCAGAGATGTTGCATAATCATTTTGTTGTGTGTACATTTATTAACTGTAATTGTGACAATTTTCCGCTTGCTGTGGTTCATCCTACACACAACCACACAAGTGAAAGTGGGAAGGCGTGATGAAACGTCTATAGACTGGCATCCAAATTTTAACACATACCTGGCCATGAAACGTGTGTAAGCAGAGACTATGAACATTTCGAATTGCTGTGTTTGTACAGCTATACCAACAGCATATGGAGGACTGATAATGTCCGCTATCCCTTTGGGGATAAATGAGACTTGGGGGAATTTACTTTTCGACACAGGAACTGTGAGATCACAGGACAAAATAGCTTTATTTTTACCTGTCACACAAAAAGGAGTTGTATGTTTCTATAAAAATGACACCCTCCAGGTAGGCTGGAGCAATTGCAATATAACCATATCTTACCGATGTTATATTAAGAATAGTAATGGCAATACTTTTTGCAATACTAATTATGACTCGTATTTAAACTCATTGAAAACAACTATGAGTGACATTCAAAAAAATCCAGTTTTGTTTAAACAATTGTCAGTTATAGATCAAAAAATGTTTCATGCAGGGCTAATGCATATTAGTACTAAAGTAGAAAACTGTTATTTTATTTGTGGGAAAAAGGCATATAAATGGTTACCTGAGAATTGGTCTGGCAGTTGTTTTTTGGGTTATCTGGTTCCAGCAATAAGACATACTGCAGAATTACCTTTGGGTAAGATACGGAACGTAAGAGAAACAGCTCGAAAATCTGAAGGTCCAGTTAAGAAACCTGTGAATCCAGTTGGGAAGATCGAAGCTGGTTGGAAAGACCATAATTCAGTAAAAGACAAAAGTGAATTGACTCATATGGACATGAGTGACAGTGTTATATCCTAGGCAGGAATATTACCAGCCTATGGAGCAGTCAAATCGATCTGGGAGCTGAGGAAGTTGTCGAAACTTCTCGAAGTAATGAGTAATGCAACTTTTTCCACCCTAGAATTGGTGACTGATGAACTGAATGCAATGAGAACTGTTGTGCTACAAAATCAGATGGCACTTGACTTCACCCTAGCGGCGAGAGGTGGTACGTGCACGCTTATCAAAGAAGAATGCTGTGCTTTCATCCCTGACAATCGCCACAAGATAAATAATCACCTAGAGGTAATTCAGCAAGTATCAGCCATGACTGAACCAGGCCCAAACCCACTGACTGACTTTTTCCAGAATCTGTTTGGGGGGTGGGGTTCCATCCTAATGAATATGCTGATTGCCATTTGTGTGGGTATACTCCTAATAGGGGCATGTGTTTGCTGTGGAATTCCCTGCATGAAAAGGTTAATCAAAGATTTTGTTGATGTATCTGTTAACTTTCTACCAAGATATTGAAATTGAAAGATTGATTTCAGATGACGCTTTTTCTGAAGTATAGATTAAATGACTCACCTAACTGAAAATCCTGAGTGGGAAAGGCTAGGAGATGAAATGACACTATGCATACTTCAAAATAGAATAAAAAGTATTAATGGGGGAAAATGTTAGAAAAATGTGTATTTGAATAAATGAGAAATGCTAGTTTGAAAGCAAAGTAGTACTTAATGCATTTTATTCTATTAATCATATAGTAGTAAAATTAATTCATGTCTAAATGTGAAGTAGTTTTGAAAATGCAGTGTGGCTTGAAGCAAAAGCTGATCCCTGACCCTGACAGAATGCTAGCTTAGCAAGTTTTAATGTTTATGCTTTTCATAAGTGATTATCTGCTGGGTCAGGAAATTAAATGTGTAAATCTTCCGCTCCTTCCTGATAAGATAACTTGTCCTTGTAAATAATGAAATCTTCCTTTCCTGATGGAGTAACTTGCCCTTGTAAGATAAAAACACAGCTGTGTGAGAAAGTGTAACAGAACAAAGGCATGCATTAAAAGACTGAAGCTGCTATTGTATTCGAACTGATATGAGACCTTTAAGAAGTAACTTTACAGAAAGACATTATCAATAGCAAGGCCGTATTGTATCTAAAGGAAAAGTTTTTTTTAAATGTACTGCATCAGCATTATTAGATGAATAGAATACTGTTAGAAAAGTGATGCAGATGCCTTGTGACTAACCACGTCAGTAAGGTGGGCATAACTTGAATGCAAACACTATAAAATATTCTGTACTTCCTGCATCATGTCAGACACAATTCTGTACTTGTATGGTTTTTTGCCTCCTGGTGTACACTAGTAAACTTTTGAATCTGAACCTCCTGTGTATTGAATTCTGATTTTTTATTTAACAAAATGCCAAGATCCTCTTGGACCATTTTATTCATTCCCATTCTATGATGCTTGTTCTTACTGCCCTTAAACAAGTTTGTCAGTAACCTAGTAAAAGCCTTGCCTGGCCTATGGCCCTACACACAAAGTTGTGCAAACCCAAGAGATCAATTACATCCCTATCCCTGACTTTAGCTGTACCTAACCACTTCCCCGTCTTCCCTTTCAACCTCTCCAGCTTATCCTGTGGCAATTGAAACAAGCCCTTGTCAGCATCTACTAGCCAGGCTGTCTTGCTTATCCTTAGCCAGAGACACTCATAACTCCTCACAGAGCTTCAAAAAATTGTGTAACACAGCAGACACCCTTTCTCCCGCTTTCAAACCAAGAAAAAGTCATTTAGATATTGGTCTGTCCTTCACTTGTCTTGTTCTCAAATCTACTGCAGCACTGAGCTAAGCTTCTCAAAAATAATGCCCACAAGCTCATCCCCAAGTTATAACAATCCTGGTCCCTTATGGGCAGCAAGTAGAAAGTCGACTCAATGTCAAGCTTTACAAACCAGGGGTCATCAAAGGCCCTGATGGCCAATATTGTGTCATCCAATAACACCTACGGCACCCTCACACATTTTCTGGTTAATATGAATATTAACTGAATTCCCTTAAAGAAATGCCAGATGGTGGATGAAACAAAATTCACTCAGTTTCTTTTTGGGGAACAGGCCCCGAGGGGATATTCTATATCATTCAAATGGAGGAACTGATAATGGATCTCTTATCCATCCTGCCCGCACCTCCTTATCTGGCAAGATCTGCACTATGGCTTCCTGACCTTCCACCAATCCAACATTATGACAAATCTTAACTGATTCCTCCACCCCATAGTAAAGCACACTATCAATTCCCAGGCTAAGGGCTTGCCTGGAAAATAATGAAGGCAGGGCCATAAATCTTTAACATTATTAGGAGAGTGAGTTGGCCTGTCTCCATTGCCCTTTCAGGATGGGGCTAGAACATCAGTAGATACCCATATAGCTAAGGCTCCCAAAACTCTCCCTTTTGTATTTCTTGTGAAGCCAGCAAGCTATGGCCAACTTGCCCAATTTCCTTATGCTAACATCTAGCTGCACTGCACACACCACCACAATATGCACAGACCTGCATTTCTGCCCTGAACATCTACCTACATTAAAAGCTCAACACACTTTCAGCCTTTCCCCATCATCGTCTTGTCGAAACTTTGACCCTGCACCAGCTTTATTAATCATTCTCCCTAGCCACGTGATGTGTCTATGTATGTGCCTGTATTTTCAATTCAGCTTTCTGAAACTTTAATTATGCCGCATCCAAGCACTGCCACCCTTCAATCTCTGCACCACTCTGTCAAAAATATGCTAATAATGGCAGTGCCTGCTCCAATTCTTTTTCTAAAATCACTGGTATGAAGTATGCAATGCCAGAACCAATTTATTCCATGACCTGGCACTAAATCTAGCCAGGTGACTATTCCACAAAAAGACTAATGCTCCTGTCAAATCCATGAAGCTTGGAACTTACTGTCAGCTATTTAGGAATGTTAATTCCAGCAGGTCAAAGAGATCCATGGACTCCCTCTGTCATATTTTTTCTTTTCATCAATGACAGTATGAGTGGTATAATAAAGGCACCTTTTTACCCTGGCCACCCACCCATACCAGGTCATCCTGCTGCTCTGCCACAAATACAGCAGACATCTGCATCACTGCCTGCCTGGCCTACCAGAAAGTCTAGCAAGCTACCTGTTGCACCCACTGCTGCTTCACCAAGCTCAACAAGTAGATTACCATTCTGGCCTATTGCTCCCCAGCTGCATTGCCCCCCTCAGCAATTTCTGTAACCTTAGCCTGCTCTCAACATCAAAATCCAACTCCTCTCTCAGATGATTACTACTCACATTACCTCCAGCATTAATATCAAATCTGTTACCTGCAGCAGGCTGAAACGCCACAGACTTTCTCTTGATGGCACCTTTTTTCTTCTAAGGTGTGTGTGTGTGTGTGTGTGTGTGTGTGTGTGTGTGTGTGTGTGTGTGTGTGTGTGGCCTTATATCCCTCATGACTGCTGGTCTGCTGATTATGCAAATTTATCTAAAATGGAGGGACAAATCATTGTGACTTTTAAACTCTATAGCTTTCATGTCTTGGTGTAGTGAAAACGTATCCTTTCATACACCAAGTTATTTCAAAGCAAAAAAATAAAATACTTCTGGTTGGGTGTTCAAACAAAAGCTGCACTTAACTATTTTATAACACAACCACAGATAGAGACCATAAAGATGCAAAAAAAATAAAAAATTTGCTCCTCAGAACAGATAAATCTCCCTAGTTAAGATGAGTTAAACAACTTACTTGCCAACTCCAGAATATGAGCAAAAGCCCATATAGGCATTAGTAATAATGTCACTGTTTCTCAAAATTAAACATAGTGGCACTTACCATTCATATTCCACTTAACTTTTCTTGCAGGGCGAATTGTTAATTGTACACATTATTTAGTGTTACCTTCAAAATGGACTGGGTCCTCTGCAGATGCAAAACTGTTGAAGTGCTGCGACACATTGTCCATAATCAGCATGACAGAGCTACCTAGACAATATCACACAACAGCTAAATCTCCAAAGCAATAGCATTAGCTTGTTTTGATATTTCTGCCAACATGTCTTCTGTTAAGGAATTTATGTTTGACTTTTAATCCCACCCAGCCTGGTCCATCCAGACCCACACAGCCATCATGCAGTTGTTACATGATGTCAAGCGGTTTTGCAACTCCTGCTGGGAAAGGATAGAAATTATATACATATATAAAAAAGAAGGCTAGCCAAGGATGTTTTGTAACAAATAATAAGTATGAACTCTGATTTTTATTGGAACCACTACATCATAAATAGCTTTGTAGATAATGGCTTGATGTCGGTGACTGCAGCAATGTTTGTCATTGCTGTGTGGATGCTGATGGATTGACAAGCTAGAACAAACCACAGCTGAATGAAAGGTTAGGAAAACTTAGTTTTTCTCAGTTTTTCCCTTTGACAACAATGCTTAAAGATGTGCAGTCATGATACTTTTTGACCATTACTGTGCATCTCTAAATGCTCCACCCAGATGAGGGTACTTTCATGAGTCAAAGGTCATACACTGTAACTGTGAGAGGGACACACTGATTACAGTACTTGTTGTTTGCTCTATAGGCTTGAGTAGGGCATTACATGAACAGCACCATAGACACTAATGAATTAATGTTACCACATTCTGGGGTAAAATACATCTACATCTACATTTATATGCTAAAATACCAGTCAAGCAATACGTTATTGTTTCTGAATTATTTATACCTCTTCCAGTTTTAAGCTGCAGGCAACAGACTGCCTATTATTGAGTTGACTAAAACTGTAATGGGTCCCTAATTCTATATGTAATGGGTCCTAATTCTATAACCAACCAGGCTCCAACTGAAATTCATAAGATCATGCATCATGTTTGCACTCACTGTGAAAACCCTAGTGATCAAACTGGAGTCTACATTTGATTTGCAAGTCCTCAACAAAGATAAAAGCCACTGGTTTCATTGTTTATTAAAGTAATGACATTTTACTTTCATCAGCTAAAACTTAGGGAGTTTACACAAGTGGATGTTACTACAGACTCGTGTTAACAAGATGGCATTAAGCATGATTTAAAAAATAAAACAAAAAACAATGCACTGCCTGAACTGATGACCTTAATTCATTTGCAACAGGCTCATATGGATAACTTGTACTGAAGTCAGCCCCTGAGCAGAGATAAATAGCACAAGAAATGATGCGTCCAAAACACCTGGATAACTGTTAGACCAGCAGGGCTGACGCTCACTCTGAAGAAGCAGGAAAAAATGAATTAGTCTAAAAACAAAAAATATTACACTCAAGGATACAGGCAAACATACACTTTGCACTCAGTTGAGTGCTTTTCATTTTCTTCAGGGCATCTCTCATATATAATATCTCATCGCTTACTGAAGCCAGATTATGCCTGCAAGTGTCTAACCTAGTGCATGCAACGCAGATGTCTATTACTTCATATCAGGTAGCGTTACGCAGTTAAACATTTTTTTATAGCTGCAAGTGGGTAGTTGTTGAAATGATTAACAGATTTGTAGGGAACAACATTTGGAGAGCTGTATACATTTTCTAAATGTGAGGACAGCACTATGAGGCTGTGAATTCAAAACAGAATTTTCTAGTTTCACTCTTGATTGTGCCAAGCAACATTTTGAAAGGTAATCATACATTATGATCACCAGGGAATTAAAAATATGCACTAGCAGTCATTAGAACAAAAGCATTCAGATTATTTTGAATACAATAACAAAGACAAAAGTACAAAACAAATGACTGTAGGGGGAAATGTACTAGAAGTGTCAGATAATGAGATTGTTTTAGGCAATACAACGAATAGAAGAAAAGTACATGTTAGATGTTTATAAATAAATAAAATAAATAAATAAAACAAGGAAATATGGACTGCTGGTATTCAGTGGGAGTACATTTTCATTTTGAGACTATTGGAAGGGGTAAGGATGAGCAAAATCATTAGAAAAGTTATGTGAGCCAGTATGTCACATATGGCTAGCATCTTTTCTGTGAAGTTAAAAAAAGCAGTATTGTTTTGCACAGCTCCTTAATGGCACAACATTTAATTTTAGTTTCACATCATAGTTTAGTACAGCTTAACTTACAGTTGTACAGTCACTTAATATGGCATATTACTGTTACATTTATGTACTTTAACCGACTTTTACCTGCTCAAGCTTTGTATTTTGTTTACCTTCAGAACTGTGTTTGACTTGAGTTGAGAAGCAACCACTTATCAAGCCCAGAGGGAGGGGAGGGTGACATAAATTAGTCAAGATTTAAGTGAGAGATACTGGCAGGTCTGCAGAGGCTCAACAGTCAACCACTATTGTGTTAAATATACAGATCTTGTTACCAGAATGAAATAAAGAAGTGGGCCGTTTTAATGCACTGAAGAAGGGTTGTTGAACCTCGAAAGCTTTACTATTATAATTAAAGTTTGTTTTTTGCCGTTTCCATAGTCCATGTTTCTATCTCTGCATTTTCCAGTGTTATTCATAGACTTGGTTAATCTTAACTTTGGTGCATTTTGTGTGCTACACCAAACTCAGAACCACAGCTAAGTGATCTGATACCCTGGAAACTTTCCCAAACTGGCACCCCCTTAACTCCAAGCTGCAGAGCAAAAAATCAATTTTCTGCTACTGGAACTGTAACAAGCTGCTTACTAAATTTACTGCCACACACTGAGCTCTTCAGCCATAACTCTGATAAAAATATCCGCATTCATTTATGAAGTCATGATATCCACACAGCTTCAGAAATCTGTGCAGGTACCACACCCTCAACCCATTGGCATATGGCATTTATAATTTTTCCATTAACCCATTAGGTCTCCCATATTTTTGTGAATAATGAATCCACCACTGCTACAGTGATTAATTGTTTGAGAAGTAATCGGAAATGCTTTATTTTATTTCACTGAATTCTATTTTGTGAACTGGGTTACTGTTTCAAAGACTGTTTTAAGAGGCAGCAACAGTTTTTCAAGACAAGAGGCACTAGCAACTTTTTAAAGCATTCACAAACAGATCATCTCCTGAGTTACTTTTCAAACCAACATTTACATTCAGATTACATTATCACGGATATTTAAAGCTAAATAACTACTATAGTTGTGTTTTTAAATGAACATTTACACGAATCATTTCATCTTGAACAAGGATACTTGCATTAATACAGTTTTGTAACTTTTGTTTTGTTTTTACCTAGGTTTACAGATTCATAGGTAAGTACTAGGCCAGATGCCCATGTGGGCCATTTTAAGCCTAACCACTTTCCCTTTTTGTGCTCTCATTAACCTATCCTGTTTGGCTAGAAATTAGCCTTACCTGTCCCATGGTTAATATTTATATATTACCCCTAATGAGAATAACTGTGCTCACACTGTCTCTGTCCATTAGTAGTACAAGGGGCAGTCTTGGGTACATTTTCTCTTTTTCATCCATAGATCCAAGTTGTACTAGAATATGGATAGGGATGAACTGTGTTTATGTGGATGGGGAGTCTGTTCCAGAGCAGCAGTATCCTCTGCGAGATATACTTGTCCCTCCAAACCATTTTGATGATGCAGAAGAGGTTTGTATCCCTATACCAATTGTTTCTGATGCTATTTGACTCCTTGATGATCAGTGAATCCATCAGTACAGGGTTGGAAGATGCCTTGTATGCCAGACATAGGTCACCTCTTGGCAGTCTGTAGGATATAGAGTATAGTGACAGTCAATCCATGTAAGACATGTTGTTTAGGCCTTGTTTCCTTTTAGTAAGGTAACACTGTGGGTGTTACAGTTGTTGCAAGTGTCTGAACAGATACATGCCAAAGGGACAGGGGTGCCAGAAGCTGCTGAAGGCTGCAGGGGGTGGAGGACAACAGGGGTGCCTAACAATGCAAAAAAGGGCACATTTTATATATATATATATATATATATATATATATATATATATATATATATATATATATGAGTCTATTTCAGATGATCAAACTTTCAAAAGTTCAACTTTCATATGGCCGAGACCATATAATCGAACTTTTGAAAGTTCGAACATCTAATAAAAAAGTAAAAAAAAAAAAATTTATCTTAATGGTTTTAGCAGGGGGGCAAGCCCCCCCTGCACCGCACACCCCTTGCTATATTTATACATACCAACTCCGAGATCTCACTATAATGCGGAAAAGGCAAATCTTCCCGTTCCGTGCTGTATGGAGATCTTCGTTAAGAACGTTCAAACTTTCAAAAGTTTGATAATATGGTCTCAGCCATATGAAAGCCGAATTTTTGAAAGTTCAGTCATATGAAGGGGACCTATATATATATATATATATATATATATATATATATATATATATATATATATATATATATTTATATACACACACACACACACACACACACACACACACACACACACACATATATATACACTACCATAAGAGAAGCAGACAACAGTATCTGAAATGTGTACATTCCTGTCAAAGCATGTATAATATGTACTTTTTATATAACACAAAATGACAGAACATATTACTTTTCCTTAGGAAATAGTATAAATTTTGGTTCTTATTTTAGGTAAATTTACTTGAACTCAAGCCAAAGGCTCTATTTCTGTCTGCCTTTGAGATTATTACAAACCTTTCAGGTAATAACATATTATTTGGCTACAAAACACACTTAGGAGTGCAATTATAACCGAAGAGCTTTAAATGTAGCATGCCTCTGAATTTGTCTCCTTAGCTTTAGCTGCAAGAAAGCATAACATTAAAGTTACATTATAGCATTCATATTTTCTGGAATATATTTAGTATTTTCACTTCTGAGATATTGCAAATTAGTGCAGATATATTCTGGACATTAGTTTTACTCAGTGATTTCTGCGGAGGTTGAATAGCCTTCGGGTAGAAACAAAACATTGTACCAGACTGTGACAATAAAAGGCTTCTGAAACTTTGGCTTTAGCTGTATGTGAGAAACTGTGTTAGATCACTGTAGACTGTCACAATAAAATGACTGTCACAGTAAAATAAAAATGGCACTTTTAAAAAGGTACTTTGGTGCAAAACATACACATGGTGTCCTAGTGGAATGTGACCCTTTTTGAGGATACATTACCACTGACATTTTAGGAATCACATACATGTTATAGTCGTATAGCACTTTGATTATTGTCATGGTTTGTTGGGAGGATAGGATCTGTCAATCAGTATAGAGCCTGAAACTATTTGCTTTCATATATCACCTGCCCCAACATTTTGTGTTGAGTTAAAATACTCCCCAGGTGGAAATCAAGCCTAGTGCTAGAGTATAACAACAAAAGCCCTCTGAAATACTGGCTTTACTAGCAGTATGTAAGAGGCTATATATCTCTTTTGTCTAGAGGTCAAATGACGCCCAGGTGTACACCCAAGCATAGTGGTAGACTATGACAATAAAACACCTCTGAAAACCTGGGCATAGAGCTGTCTATAAGAGGTGATATGCCCATAAAGAACATTCACAAATAAAAAAAAAAAACAAAAAAAGGATTATAAGGCATTTGGTGGAAAACACCTACTGTCCCAATGGAACATCCAACTTCTCAGAGGGTACACTACCTCTAAGAAGGAATTACAAAAATATAATGGCCACATGGCATTTTGATAGATCCTGGCCTCCTACAAACTATATCACTATTCAATCAGAACTGATTCTGTAACACCTGTTTCCTTTCATAAATCACCTGTAGCCAACCTTTTCTGCAAAGCATCAAGGTGGAAACCAGGCATATTGCCAGACTTTGACAAAAATCCTTCCGAATTCTGCATTTACTAGTTGTGTTTGTGGCCATATTTCCATTCCTTGAAGATAATTCATAATACAAAATCGTGGACTTCTAATAAGGCACTTTAGTAAAACATACACACATTGCGGTGGTGGTGCTGCGGTAGCGTTGTTGCCTCACAGTAAGACTTTGTCTTGTTCAATTCTCAGCTAGAGCGTCTTCTGTGTGGAGACATGCGTGAATGGGCGTCCCTTCATTGAAGGTTGTGCGTCAGGGCCGGCAACTTGGCACGTAAAACTCTACTGCCAATCATTAGCAGACTGGAGTTCTGCTGTGGCGACCCCTAACCGGGAAAAGCCGAAAGGTACAACAAGTAAAACATACACACATGCTGTCCCAGCAGAATGTGCCCTTGCTGAGAAGTTACAGTACCTCTCACTTTGAATATTGATATGATTTTTTGGGAGGGTAGCATCTGTTAAAAAGCAATATGCCCATTATACTTCTGTGACTCATTCAGTCAGACGTGATCCTGTAACTACCGTTTGCTTTCATACATCACACATCCCCCAAAAGTGATACCTACATATACATGTACATATACACTTCTACCGTTGCACTGAGAAGAAAACAAAAAGAAAATAACAATTACAGTACCATATTTCAACTTTCTGCTATTAGACATATCCACTGAAGCCAACAAGCCATATTTTTATTCGATAGTTTTCAAGTAATGATCATGTATTTTCACATGCAGTATGTCTTCTCACCTTCCCCATAAACATCCATTTTCTATGTATACCTCTGAAGTCTGTTTGTGAGGAAAGTTAAACAAATAATAATAAAACATAAAAGGACTATAATTTCAAACTCTCACTCTTGAACATGTTTATATACTCCTAGCATTGGTTACTTGTAGTAATTTGGCATGGGTTCTTCGCATACCATTTTAACCAGCTCTCCAATTTCTCATAGGATTCTATGAAGTCTGCCCTAGCTATTGTGAGTAGCTGCATCCCCCTATACCCCTGATTAATGCAACCATTCTCTGGTGTAACACTATTTGTGTGGTAGGGGAGACAAACTAGGTGAATCCACAGATTGTACTCCTGTTTACTACAAGTAACCATTGCCCATACTCCCTGTCCCCTAAACTAGCCAAGTCTGTTGCACTGTGATGGGTTTAAGTTGTTTATTTTACATAAACACATCAGGAGCTGTAACTGGAACATATTTTTAAGATAACTGACTGACACATTACTTCAAACACACTTGCATGTGCATCTCTATTCATGCCTGCATTTACTCTGACTATACAAAATGGCACTCATCTTGCATGTGCTCAGTAACTTATATGCATATGCATGATCTACATCCTACCTCTTTGATTTATTTGACAAGCAATAGGAAAACAAGATATTTTACAAGCTAGATATCACATCAACATTTTAAGGACAAATGAATTCAAGTCCAAGTCGCTGTGTATCTCAGAATGGGTCTGGAAATTCTACCCCATCTGGTCACATAAAAACTTTGACTGGATTTAGCAACAGGGACACTGTCTGGGGATTCTTTTACAATTGGGACTTCAGGGATTAGATCAGAATTACTTGAACACAGTATACTGTGCTCTGGAATTTGAGCAAGTATAGAGCCACTCTGAGAAACAGTCTCTCTGACACAGGCATCTGCTGCGTCACTGGTTTGGAGACTGGTAATGTTTGTCTTCAATTCCTTCTGAAATCCATTCTGTCAGATCGTACAATGTAAGATCTTGGTTCTTCTCAACTAGTTTTGACAATTCCTACTTGGTCATATCCTTTAAATGTTTGCATTCTCACAATCTCTGCATGTCTTAATGGTCTAAGAGGTTTGCTAGATTTATCTTAGTACAACTTTTGTGACTAGTCAAGGCTCAACCTTTGAAAAAATGTCATTCGGTTGTTCTTTGCCTTTGGTATCAGTAATTGTTTACTGATCAGAAGAGTTGATTTAGTCTGTCCGTACAGCAATATCAGAGCAGGTGAACCAAGCAAATTATCTCTAGGAATGTTTCTGAGATTAAGTAGGTTAAGAAAAACATTGGCACCATCTCTCTCGGATTTCTCCAACAAACATTTTGTACTTTAAACTGCACAGTCAGCTAATCCATTGGACTGTGGATACTCAGGACTATTAATAACATGGACAATGTCCCAAGACTCAATAAAAGTCTTGAACTGCTGACTTGTAAACAATGCACCATTGTCCGATATGATTCTGTGCGTACTACCATGAACAGAAAAATGTTTTCGTAATGACAATGCTGAACATTAAGTTATGAAGAAAGTCAATTTCAAAACAATTTGAATACAAGTCTACAAACACTTAATAATGCTGACCATTCCATTTGAGAACTTCAGCAACAACCATTGACTATGGTAGCTCAGGAGTGTGGTATAGGTGAAGTGGTTCTTTTTGTTAATGAGATTTAGTACTGTTGCAAATAGAACATTCTAGAGTTTCTTTTCTATAGCTTTTGACCTAGAATGCTTCTTTTGGTTGAATAAGTACCTGGGTGACCATGATGCAAAATGTTGATATATTCCTGTTGTAATGCTGTAGGAATTAACACTTTAGGACCTTTCATGATGATCTCATCATCCATCATGAGCTCATCTCTGTAGGGAAAATTACATGAGGATGGCCTCCCTATTGTAGAAGGAAGTAGCAGTCCACAAAAACTGATAGGCCAAAGAAGAGCCATAAAGATAATAGAGTGTACTATTGAGGATAAGAAAGAAATTATGTATTGTTACTATTATGTAAAAAGCCCAGAATTTTCAGACACAAGATATACAAAATGATTAAGAGAGAGATTAGTGGAAAGAAATGTACTTCCACAAGAAAAACTGTCAGAAGCTTCAAATAAAAATTTGCATTCATTAATACAACAGATTTTTGAAAAACAGTACATAGATCAAGAAACTTTGATCTGTTTGGAAAAATAAGCATCTGAAAAAGTGCGAAAATATAAACAAAACTTAGAGATATTTGAAAAATATAAAAAAGAAATATGGACATGGGAAAGAAAAAGCGATTTGATATGGTGCAATATTTATGCAAAGGATAAAGCCAAGTTAACTAAGATGGAGAAGGCAGCCCCAAAGATATTCGAAGAGAAATACAGGCAAAGTCTTACAGATACGGAAAATTTCACAATAAGAAAATTAATATCACAAAGATGGGAATGTGGAAAAGAAGATTAGTAAAGCAAAAATTAAAGAAATAGAAGATGGAGTTATGGAGTGCCTGTAAAGTGAAGGATTTAATGTAGAAGGTCTAACTGGCTACATCACAGCGTGATGGAGTGAGTCCCCAGAATAAGGTGAAGCAAGACAATCAGGAGACATGTGAAGGAGAAATATGGAAAGGAAAAGAGATTTATTATGGTGTAATATTTATGCAAAGGAGAAAGCAAAACTAAGTAATATAAAAAGAGCATCCCCAAAGATATTTGAAGAGAAATACAGGCAAAGGAATCTGGATATGGAAAACTTTACAATACAAAAAATAAGAATACTAAGAGGAAAAGTAGAAAAAGAGATCAGTAATGGGAAAGTTAAAAAAATAGAAATTGAGGTTATGGAGAGCCTGCAAAGAGAAGAATTCAGTGTAGAAAATCCAAAACAGAAAGCACCAAAACAGGATGACACAATGGATATCCAAATTAAGGGGAAATCAGTGGAGCAGGAAGCAATTGGTCAGGTGCCACATCAAGATATTTTGGAGCCTGCCACAGGAAACAGCAAGGGAAGGAACAGGAAACTCTGATGCAGTCAATGCTGAGCAGTGATAGGCCAGTGAGTTTCCCATATGATAGAGCAACAGATGGCACAGGATGAAATTGAAGACAAGGTGCCACAGGAAGATGCTATAAAACTTTTTATAGAATGACCGCAGGAAACAGAAATCGAGGGATGTGCCCTCAATTTGGCAGAAAATAAGCTAAGAGAAGAGTTGCTTGATTTAATGGACATGGATAGATATATTACGATTAATGAGAGAAGTAGACTGTAGAAGGTCAATAAAACCAAAAAAGTAAGAAGTCTGATAAAACAAAGGAATGCAGTAATTAGGACTGTCCATAGAGATCCATGTGATATAACAGAAGTAAACAGGATATGTTACTGTGCAGCGAAATAAATGACTGATAAAGTTCTACCACAAGAACACAGGGTAGTGAGGGAAAGGAAGGGGAGAAATCAAATACCATCATGGAAGTATCGAACAGAGAAAACTATAAAGCAATTAAGACAAGAAGTGTTGCTGTTATTATTTTTGTTGATCTATTCCCTCTTCTATAATCTTCTAAGAAAGATAGATGTGATTAAAGCAATGCACACTATTAGAACAGACCAGGATCTATCATGCATTATTGCAAATAAACTAAAAATTTCAGCACAGGTGGAAAAACATAGAAGATACATAGATAAATATAAGGGAAAAGTACAAAATAAGCAATTTATTGATGCCCTGAAAAAGTTTTGTAGAGAATTGGAAAATAAGGTAAATGGAATTGAAAGACCAGCAAAAAAAGAGGAAGTAGATACATTTTGGAGAAGTATCTATGAAGAGTCTGTGGAATATAACAAAGATGCTAAATTGATAGAAGAAGTAAAACAAAAGAATAAGAAGTTTAAAGGTACAGGATATGAAATAGGATGAAGTAACAGCCAGAGAGATTGAAACAAAGTTAAGAAGAGCATCTGACTGGAAAACCCCCAAGCCCAGATGCAGTACCTAACTTTTGGTTAAAAATCCTCTTTGCATGAGGATTTAGCCATGAGTAAGAACTATTTATATGCGCACCCCAGACAGACACCAACCTGGCTAACAGGCAAAACAATGCTCTTACTTAAGAGTGAATCTGTAAGCTACCCTAAAAATTATAGACCAATAACTTGCCTTCCGACAATGTATAAACTATACATGGGAATTGACGCCGACAGTTTATAGTCATTTAGAAGAAAACTCAATTATGGCAGTAGAACAAAAGGGCAAGAAAAGAAAGTCATATGGAACAAAGGATCATTTGTTGTTAAGTCATAGTGGAGAACTGTAAAAAGGGGAAGAATCTAAGTATAGCATGGACTGACTACAAAAAAGCTTTTGATAGTATCCCATATTCATGGATAAAAGAGTGGCTTAAATGTATAAGATATACCCTACATTGATTACATTACAGTGACCATGAAACAATGGCAGACCACTTTGCAATTAAGTCATGATAAAGGACAGATTATTATTCCAGGGATAAAAATTCAAAATGGGATATTCCAGGATGAATCTCTGTAGCTATGGCCTAAGGTGTTAAGTAAACAGCTTAATGGGTTAATGGCAAGGCAGAATACGAATGGTGACAATTTGGCTCCTAGAAAGCAACTAAGTCTAAAGACTTCTCATCTTCTCTTTGTTGATGATTTAAAACTGTATAGCTCATCAGATGAGGAACTGAAAGCACAGTTGCAGGTTGTCAAAACTTTTTCAGATAATATTAGAATGTCATCTGATCTTGATAAATGTGCAAAAGCAACCTTTAAAGCAGAAAAACTGTAGCACCAGAAAAACATCAGTTTGGGACAAGAATGTGATATAAAAGAACTTGAGCAAGAGGGAGTGTATAATTACTTAGGAATTGATGAAGGATCATTAGTAAAACATGAGCAAATGCGAATGAAACTCAGTAAGGAATACTTTAGAAGACTTAAATTAATTCTGAAAACAGCATTGACATCCAGAGACAATATCCAAGCTATAAACCAATTTGCTCTTCCTGTCTTAACTTACAGTTTTGGAGTGATTAGATATTAAAACAAGTAGGATGCTTCATGCTCGCCAAATGATTTATAAAAATCAGTGTATACCAAGAGTATATATTCCCCATTCTGAAGGAGGGATGGGCCTCCATGAAATTGATTACATGTATAGATTTGCAATCATGGGACTCCACACACATCTGCTGACCTCACAAGATCCAAATGTAGTGAATGTTTTGAAACGTGAGGAGAATAAATCTAAGATGACTTTCTCTGCTTAATTTAGCAGAAACGTATTGATGTCAAGCAGGAATGGAAATCAAACCAAAAGTAGATAAAAACCAGGCAGCAATTGAATGTGCCAAAAAAACAAAAGAAAGATTATAAGGTGAAAGACCAGATGAGAAGGCAAGAAATGTGGAAAAAGCATAAATATTGCTGCAAGTATAGAATACTTCTGGAAGAACCTCATGTTGATAAGGAACAAATGCAGGAATGGTTAAGGAGAGGCGAATTCAAACAAAGAGATGAAAGATTATTATTGGCAGCCCAAGATAGTGGGCTATGTACATGCTGGTTTACAAAGTCCATTGAACATATGGGAGAAACAGACAAATGTAGGTTTTGTAAAAAATTGGAAACAGTCACACATCTTGTTGCTGGTTGCAACACACTATTATGCCTTTCAGTATACAGTCCTTCTGCCATTAATGTGGCGAGACTGTTGCACTGGGAATTGTGCAAACATTATGGTACTGAAGTGGCTGAAAAACACTGGAAACATAAGCCACAAAGCATCCTAGAAAATTATGGTTTATTTCACATAGGGTCACCCATTACCAACAGTTCAAAAGACAGATGCTAGAAAACTGGATATAGTGGTCCCAAGAAAAGAAGACAAAAGTAGCATTGATCATTGACATCACCACACCCAGTGACTACAGTGTCTTGCGTAGAGAGAGAGACACAAAGTCATAAAATACCAGGATCTTCAGGCAGAACTGAGAGCAATGTGGAACAAAGATATCAAGACAGTTCCAATAGTAGTAGGAGCAACGGGTCTTATAAAAAAGAATTTACAATCATATTTAGATATGTTACCAATACATGTAACCCCATACGAATTGCAGAAGGAGTCATTACTGGGCACATTGAGGGTGCTTCAAAGAGCACTTTGGTTGACATCAGAGATTGAAACAGTACTAATTTCATGAACTTTAATCATACTTTGACTTAGGAATGGGGTCCAGTCCCATCATGCTATTAGAAACCCAAAGGATTTGGAGAAATTAAAAAAAATAGGGAAAATACTTCTGTATGTCGAGTGGTAATCTAGTCTGCCCTGCTGGTCATCCTTAACTGCTAACATGTTTCAGCTTCTGGAGAACTGGGTCTGATGCCGTATGATTTCTAAGTTCATCAAGATGTGATGAGGAAAGAATTCTGACTTCCATGACTTCAAAGTCTGCTTTCTCATTGTCATGCTGTTCTGTTTGTCTGGGTGCTCTTGACAAAGCATCAACAAGGTATAGAAATTTGCCCTTTGGATAGACATTGAAATTGTTCTTTTGTAATGTTAACATCATGCATTGCTAGCATGCTGGGGCTGTATGTACTGGCCTTTTCAGGATTGTCACTAGATGTTGGTGACCATTCTCTATTTGAACAGGTTTTCCATAAATATAATCATGGAACTTTGAACATATGAACACTACTGCCAAAATCTCTTTTTCAATTTGCACATACTGCATCTCAGTTTGGGTTAAAGTTCTGAATGCATAAGCTACTGGTATGCCTTCTTGAAGATATGCTTCACCAAGACCATACTTTGAAGCATCACAGGAAAGAGTTACAGGTTTGTGAGCATCCTAATATCTCAGTGTGGGTGGACTAGCAATTTTCTGTTTCAAAACATTGAATGCTTTTTGTTGGTGTTCCAACCAGGACCACTTTACATTTTTGCATGTCAACTCATGCTGAAAGCTCACTCAGGTCTGGGATGAACTTTCCTAAATAGTCGACCATACCAAGAAAATGTAAAGATGTGACATTTTCTGAAACTGGCATCTCAGGAATTGATGCTTGTTTAGATGGATCTGGTTGTAAGCCAGAACTGGTAAACAAATGACCCATGTAAGTAACCTCTCTCAGTTTTAATTTACACCTCTGAGGATTCCGTTTAAGATTTACTTCATGCGCACAGTCTAGAACTTTCTTGAGGTTTCTACCTTGTTCAATTTTGCCATTGCCACCTATAATAATGTCATCTACTATGACAGCACATGGATAACCAGAAACATTTGTTCCATTGCATGTTGAAGTACCTCACTGGCAGAATTTATCCCAAAAGGCATTCTCAAGAATCTGTATCTACCAAATGGTGTACTGAAAGTGGTTAACAATGAAGATTTATGATCCATAGAAATTTGCCAAAATGAACTTTTTGCATCTAAGACTAAAAAAAAAACAGTGGCATTTGGCATGAGAGTGGCTATTTCTTCTACTGTGCCCATCAGATGATGTGGACTTTTAAGCTCTTTGTTTAAATTTTTCAGATCAATACGTATTCAAATATCATCTGAATGTTTCTTATGAGCTACGACCATGGAGGATACCCATTCAGTGGGATTATTGCACCTAAATTCACAATTTTGTCAAGCTCTGCTTTTACTTTGCTCTGCATTGCTACCAGAACCTTCCTTGCTGGTCGGACAACTGGGTGTACTTCATGAGATATGTGATTGGAAGTTTTCCAAGCTCATCTGTGAAAATATCAGCATATTCACTGAAAATATTTTGTGTAAAACTATCATTGTTGTTCAGACTTATATGGTAGACCTCTTTATTAAATGAAATCATTCTCAAACTGTCTTGGAGGCCTAACAAAGACCGCACATGTCTTTTGACTACATAAAACTGCAAGTCATAGCTGTTCCCAGCAGAATGGCATGCGAGAACTATTGCGCCATCAGTTTGAATCTCTTCACCACAATAAGCAACTAGTTTTGCACACTTTGCTGTATCAAGTTTCTCACCAGCTTTTACTTTAGCAAACATTTGTGCTGATATAACTTTGCATTTGGATCCAGTATCTACTTTAAGCTCTACAGGTTTCCCATTAATCTGAACAGTAAAAAATATTTCACTATCTGATGCCAAGTGATAATCTACTGTGTTAACTGCTTCACTAAACACAGACACCATCAACATAGAAAGTTTGCTCACAGCTCACTATCTGATCTATGTGGTTCCTTGAATGCTCTCTTTTAATAAAAGTATGTGCCAGTGTAGACTTGCAAAGCCTTTTAAAATAATTCCACTTTTTACATTTGTGACACTGCTGACCAAAAGCTAACCACTTTTCTAGTTTAGGTTCATGACTGCCTCCACAGTTACAACAGCTAACAATAAGGTTGTTTGTAGTGGTCCCATTCAGTTTATATTTCTTTTTCATCTGAGCTTTATGTTGAACACTATCAACATTTGCACTGGCAGACACTGCATGCATATTTTTATCATTCGTAAGCATATTCATATGCTTTTCTGGAAGCTCATATATTTGACACATCTCAATGGCTTTGCTCAATGTTAAATCATTGTCTTGAAGCAAAATCTTTCTCACTACATCTTTATTAACATCACACACACATCTGTCTTTTATCAACTCATCTTTCAGATCAACAAATATGCACGTTTTTGCTTTATTTCTTAAGTTGATAATATATGATGCTATAATTTCACCAGGCTTTTGATTTCTTGTGTAAAACGTGTGCCTTTCCATTGTAATATTTGTTTGAGGGTTACACATTTCTCTAAATTTACATTTTAAGCACTCAGGGTCTTTCTGCATTTTCAGCCTGTATTACAATATGGCGGTTCTGCCCCTCCACTGCATACACAAATGAACATTCCCTCTCAATGACTTCCAAGACAGCTAAATTAAAAAGTATGAATGCCTTTGTATGTGCATCTTAATCAGAAAATGCAGCCTGTATGAAAATATTATATTCTTGCTCAAACACTCACCAATTGTCAGTAGTATTATTATCAAACACCAACAGTATAGGTCTGTGAAATCCCTCTACCATAACAACAAAATACGTTTAAATATAAGCATGGTGCAGGGGGACAAAGCCCAAATTAAAGACTATCAAAAAGCTAAGAAAAATATCTGAAAGGTACCATAAGGAGATCATACTAGTACACAAAATTAGCATCTGCAGTCAAGGATAATCATAAATCCTTCTATAAATGCATTAGATGATTAAGAAATAACATTCAGAAATGCAATGAGTTAGTACATAAGGGCATTACCCACAGTGACCCTAAAGAAACCACTAACATATTTACTGACACATCTGTGCCATACTTATGCCTGAAACCAAAGCCATAGTTTGTGTGGAGCAAAGGTTGACACTTCCCTAGATGCAAGCTGCTAGGGGACACAATCAGTACTGTAGAAATCATGCCAGTTGGTTAATGGAAGTAAGGGATGCAATTGCTTTTGCTGGGCAGTTGTGCATGACAGCAGTATCTATACTCATTTAAGCAGCTGTGACAGAAAATGCATTCATTTAAATGATATGCTTGCAGTTTGTGTGTGTTCGCTTTAGGAACTGCAACATGAAACTTTTTTTTTTTTTTTTTTTTACTACAGCTTATGAAAAATGTTTCAGGCAAATAAAGAACTATTATGTAGAAACAGATCTTTGTGCAGTGGACTTTTTTTTTTTTTATCCTTATCTTTGCAGCTCTGATGGGAGGGGGCTGGCTAGAGGGATGGTCCAGGGTACCAGTTTACCTTGCTACATCTCTGCCAGAAACAGTTATTGAAGTTCCACAAATTCCTGATTCCCTTCCTCTCCTCCCAAATTATTGTGGAACATGTCTTAGCTGCACTATCCAAAGCTTAATATAGCACTTCTATGAGCCTCGATAATATCCCTGGCTGCTTATCCAACAGCACCGGACAGGCCCTTTCTGAATCCCTCCTAACATTTAGTCATATACATTTTGCTCTATTTACAGCATCCTGATTTATAAGAAGGTATCATTATGTCTCTCCATAAATGGTCCCCACCTCTGATCCCAGGAGGAATAGATCCATTAGCCTAATAAGCATAATTTACTTATTATTATATCATAAGCCTTGATATAAACCTATTAATGCTCCACACAAACAGCAATATGATTTTGTCAAAGATCATGTCTACTTAATTTGTAAACTTAAGTCACTGAAGCTGTAGATAGCCCTGCAGTTCATACAGTGTATCCATACCTCTCAACCTCTTAGCCTAAGAAATCTGGACAAAGCCTGATGTAACTGGGGGACGAAGGCCTAAAAATAGGGACAGATTTTAACTATTACTCTTATAAATGTAGAAAGCTGCAAGATTAAAAGGATTTCTGTTTGTATGCATTTTCGGAATGATATAAAAGTCTGAAGCTCAAATGTATGTCATGTGCCTTCAGTCCTTAGATCATCCCAATGATTTGCCAGAAAATCACAAACTCTGAGGAAACGGCCAAAATTATGAGGCAAAAATCTGGACATTCTGTGAAAATCTGTACAGCTTGAAGGTAAGAGTATATCTTGAACCAGGCAAGACCTTTGACACTATGCTCCATATTGCTATTCCAAATGAGCTGAAATGCCTACACATATTTCTTTGTTAGAATACAAATAAGAAGGGGTGCAACAGCCACTTCAAACGTATAACAGATTTAATAAGCAAAGCTATCGAGCATAACAAAACTCTTCTTCAGTGCATACAAAATAAAGCAACTCAAACCTTGATTTTATATATATATATGTGTGTGTACACACACACACACATATACATATGTCAGCCACAATTACACAATTAAATCAATTAATTAAATTAACATCCTAGTTTAAGAATATGATTTAAAGACAGATTAGTTTATTATATTAAAATACAATTTGCTTCATTTTTAAAACTGGTTTTGCTCTATTTACAGCATTAATGCTAGGTTCATGGTCCATTCTAAAATAATTTTCCACTAATATTCATCTAATTCAGTCAGTATGACTAAATCGCCACCATGTTCAGTTTTATGAATTCTTTGTATCACCCTAAATCCAAAAGTAGGTCCTTCACCATTCAGTGCAAGATGTTTATATAAGGGATTCATTTCTACTTCCCTTCTTATTTTAGACAAATGTGAGCATATTCTGTCCTTTAATTTAAAGTTAGTCTTCCCTGTGTGTGTGTATATATATATATATATATATATATATATATATATATATATATATATATATATATATATATATATATATATATATATATATATATATATATATATATATATATATATATATATATATATATATAATTTATATATATATATATATATATATATATATATGTGTGTGTGTGTGTGTGTGTGTGCACGTTTACCTTTATAATTGTGTGCATTTAATTATAATATGATGTGTGTGTATCTATATTTATTTATTTATTTATTTTATTTTACATTTGTTAACCGGGCTAGTCCAACTGGATACAAGTCCATTTTCAGTGGAGGCCCGAGGAGAAAAGCTCCACTAACTACTACTTAACAAGATAAAAATATACAAAAACTTATACAATATATCTACCTACATATCTAAGTAAAAAACGAAGGCGAATGCTGTAAGCAAAAACGACTCCAAAAATAATAAAAAACACTTTGAGACAATACTTCTTTGAGACAATACTTAACTAAACTTCTTTGAGACAATACTTAAGCGCTTTCGTCAGATAAATGACTTCATCAGAATAAAGCAAAGCTAACAAACCTGGTTTAAATAATAGTCCTGGCCAGTCATCTAAAAAACGTTACATCACATCCTCCTTATTCCTGAAAATATGCCAGTATATGTGTATATATGCAGCAAGTTTACATATACATATTAAACTTTCAATATAAAAACTATTAATACTACAAGAAATACATAACTGTAATAATATAAGAAAGCCCTAGTCAAAACACAAAAACATATTCTTAATAAAAAGTATTAATAAAATTAGTTAATAAAAATATTTCTACACCATTTCATAACATAAACATAGATTTCAATCTCAACACAGAGGACATAGAAATTCTGTCATTCAACCCATGAGGATGATAGGCATCTAATTTAATTTGCCACTTTTATTCAGTAAACTCCAGGTAATCATCCACTGCCCCGCTCCCCCCGTATAGTAACTTTTACAAAGTTTACATATTGCTATATAAACCACACCTTTACTATAATAATACATTTTCTTCATAGTGGTAAAATAACCAAAGTTTTTTAATTTAATTTTTGTGGTATCCATAATGTAGGGACATTGAGAACATCTTCCACATTTAAAAGTGCCACCCTGCCCTAAATTATGTTTATTCCTTTCAAAGAGCCCTTTAAATAAAGTATCCTTCTTGTATACAACAATGGGTTTGGTACCAACGTTTTTCCTGCACATCCAAATCTATATCAAAAATTTTCCAAAATTTAAAAATAATATTCCTGATGTCAAAAAAAATGGAAGTATATGTAAGGGTAAGTGCATGTCCAAAATCCAAAGGTCTATTTTTATCTACTATCCTGACTATACTAGTATTGTCCTGGGCTAATAAAGAGAAACAATGACCACTGATCCTCTTGTTTTTAACTTCATTAAAGATATCAGTGACAAAGGTCTCAGGGTAGCCTCTCCTTAAAAAAATGGTTTTCATTATTTCGCATTCCTTCTTAAGCTCATCAAAATCAGAGACCATTCTGGCCAATCTCGCATATTGACCTTTTACGAGGGCCTTCTTTAGGTGCAGTGGGTGCACACTTGCAAAATGCAGTAATGAATTTGAATAAGCCTGTTTCCTATATAGCTGGGAGGTAAAACAATTGTTAATATAATCTTTCCTGATGGTAACATCCAAATAATTGACATAGTCAAATTCTTTATTAATAGTAAATCTCAGAAAACTGGTTGTACTATTAATATAAGTGAAAAACCTGTTCAGGTCATTTTCACTGCCATTCCAGAACAGGACAATAACATCTAGGTATCACCCATACAATACCCATAAAGTCCTATACTCAGAATTAAAGACATACAAATCCTCCCAGTGTGCTAACACAATGTTAGCAAAAACTGGATAACAGCACTCACCCATTGCAACTCCTTGTCTTTGTTTGAACAAGTGCCCCTCAAAAGTAAGAAAATTGTTTTCCAATACAATTTCCATACATGTCCGAATAGTTAATATAGTCTCATGATTGAATGCAGTATTAGCACATAAAAATTCATAGAACCACTCTAGACCTAATAATTCTGGTTTAAGCACTTGGGCTTCAGGCCAGTTATTTTACATTAAGAGGGTTTGTGGTCTGCACTCTTGTGGGAGGAGAGGCTGGACTCTGCCCTTCTGAGCTGGGAATTTCTGGTTAAAGGCTTATAGTGCCTGCATATTTGAACTGCTTCTTACTGAAATTGGTACACCTTGTTTGCTACAGCATAGACTAGATCCAGGCCTGCTGAATCTAGCTTGCTTTTTATAACTTGAGCACTAATCCAGGCATTCTTTAAAGTATTCAATTGTATTTATTACTGCTTGGTAGTAACTTGATTAAAGTGTAGCTATCATTCTAAGTCTGTTGGATTAAGCACTTGGGCTTCAGACCAGTTGTTACATTAGGAAGGTTTGTGGCCTGCACTGTGGTGCAGGACAGGTAGCTTAGATCCTTCTAAGTTGGGAACTGCTGATTGAGGGCTCAGTGTCTGTTATTCTAAAAGTGTATTAGTTCTGGTTTAAGCACTTGGGCTTCAGGCCAGTTATTTTACATTAAGAAGGTTTGTGGTCTGCACTCTTGTGGGAGGAGAGGCTGGACTCTGCCGCCCTTCTGAGCTGGGAATTTCTGGTTAAAGGCTTATAGTTCCTGCATATTTGAACTGTTTCTTACTGAAATTGATACACCTTGTTTGCTGTAGCATAGACTAGATCCAGGCCTGCTGAATCTAGCTTTGTTTGTATGCTTGTTGTTTGTTTGCTTGTTATTTCCCTGAAACGCTAATTCCACCTAAAACGCGGCTTTTCAGAGCTTCTGTGGATCCCTAGTGATATCTGCATTGCTTACTGTACTTATTTCCTTGTTTCACTTGAAAGAAAGTTACTGTTTGTCGTTTTTGCATTTAAGTTACCTGTAACACATTGCATTTAAGTTACCTGGCTCTTGCTCACTAAAGCAATTATATAAGTCAGCACTAAAAAATTAAAAGCACTACACCCTCACAAACTCCCCTTGAGTACCTTTTTCCCCATTGGCCCTTTTTTTCAATTATAAAGGAATTCCCAATACTATTCTAGCATGTCCAAAGGTCAGTTGTCAATCTCCTTTCTGGTCCAGCTGGTGAATCTGGGAATCTTGAGGCAATGTTACAACTGCATCATGTACACAGACAACCCTCTCCTCCTCCCAACAAATTCCAACACACGTGAGAGATGCAACCATATAGCAAAACTGGAGGCTAAGCTCTCTCAACTCAGTACTGGCGTAACCAGTCAGGAGGAGAAGGAAACCACACTCACTACATTTCCAGTCTCACACAGACCTACCACGACAGCAAACCAAACACATAAACACACAAAAACATACTCGGAGGCTCTAAATAAAAATCTGCCTAAGCAGCAGAGACCTCCAAAGCAGACACCCAAGCAACCGCTACCCCAAAACAAAACACATGCAACACATAGCTTACAAAGACAGTGTGCCGAACAGTCACAGCCCTTAAGGCTAAACAACACACCTGATACACTTGTAATAGGTGACTCTATCGTCAGGCACACTGACGTCCCGCTCACCAGGCTGAACAAGGAGAAGGTCACGGTGAGCTGCCTGTCATGCGCTAGGATCCGCCACATAACACAAGCACTCAGGTCACTCCAAGGCAAGTACAAATATGACTCAGTCATTGTCCATGCTGGTGTGAATGACCTGAGACGTACCTCCCTGGACTACATGAAAAGAGACATAGAGGAGCTCTCTGAGCATGTAGCCCAGGCAGGTATGACCCTGACCTTGAGTAGCATCTTACCCTCACCAAGAATGATGCCACAATATGAAGACAAGATGATCAATTTCAACAATTGGCTTAAGTATTGGTATCATTCAAAGGGGATCCAATGCCTGTCAGCCTGGGATGACATGCTCGACAAGCCACGATACTCCACTAGGGACAGCTTGCACCTGTCACCCCTGGGCTTTTGGATATTGGCAAAGGCTCTTGTTACCCCCATAGTGTCTTTTTTAGGCAAGGCTCAAAAGACAAACCCACCCCCATAGGTATCACAAGGGATAAGAAACTAAGAGTAATGCTACCCAACGCCAGAAGTCTAAACCTCAAGATGCATGCACTCAAAACTCTCCTTAGCATGGAGAACATCGATATCTGTGCAGTAACAGAAACCTGGTTCAAGGTTCCCGAGAGCACCCCAGCACTACCAGGTTATACCTCATACCATGCTTTATGGCCCCAAAACTTGGACCAAACCACAAAAGGAGGGGGAGTATCAATATTCGTCAAAGATACCCACACCTCCAGGTTGGTGGCACAGCATGAAGCAACAGAGACTATCCATGTGCAACTAACAGTGGGTAAAACTGCCTTCCAGTTTATAGCCTGCTACAGACCACCCTCCCACACCCAGGAACCCCACTTGGCCTTCCTGAGAACACTGGAAAATATGAAGGTCTCTCCAAACACCATTATATTGGGTGACTTCAACTACCCAAACATAGACTGGGAGCATTACTCTAGCTCCAACACCCTAGCCCAAAGGTTCCTAGAATTTATAAACTCAAATGCTATGGAACAACTTGTTACCACTCCCACAAGAGGGGAAAACATACTGGACCTGATCATCACCAACATGGGGACTCTATGCTCCAGACCAGAAGTGTATCCCTCACTGGTAAGATCAGACCATAAACTAATCTCACTGGATATTCACATCCCGACCCCACCCCCTGCCCAGAAAACTACAGTGGAAAACTTCTCTAAAGCAAATTTCACACTCCTCAAAACCAAGGTGGAATCCTTCAAAGCCCCCGGGCCTGTGGAAAATATGGCCCAGATCACAGAATCCCTTATAAACACATTCTATGAACACCTTCAGGAATGCATGGATCATGCAATCCCAAATAAAACCAAGACCCAAACCTCCAAAGGCAGATGTCCTGTCTGGTGGACCCCAGCCATAAACAAACTATACAATAGAAGGAGAAAGCTACTACATGATAGAGCAAAATCCCAAAAAGGGAAGGCATCTCTGATCAGTATTAGCAAAAAACTACGGGCACTCATAAAATCGTCTAAGGCCAGCTTTGAGAGAAAAAGTGCACAGGACACTAAGGATAATCACAAGGCTTTCTTTAGTTATGTTAGGAACCTGGGTGGGAATTTCCAGATATGCTCAGAATTAGTCCAAAATGACAAAAAATACACAGAACCCACAGACATTGCCAACATCCTAGCTGACAGGTTCAGCGCAAACTTCTCCCCCCCTCCCCACCAAAAGTGCAAATATCTATCCCAGCAGAGTGCTGCCCCCCGACATCTCAGATGCTCAGGTAAGAGCCGCCCTCTCCAAAGCAAAATACACAGCATCAATGGGACCAGACGGTGTCCCGGGCTGCGTCCTACATGAACTCCAAGAAGAGCTAAACCCAGACATAAATCTACTGTTCAATCTCAGCCTTACTACAGGATATGTACCCAAAGAGTGGCGTACAGCAACAGTGGTCCCTCTCCACAAAGATGGTGCCTCAACGGATCCTGGAAACTATTGCCCCATAAGCCTGACTAGCTTGGTCTGCAAAGCTATGGAAAGGATCATCATGGACCTCATAAATAAAGATATTGGGGACCTACAGACACTGGATCCTACCCAGTTCGGCTTTGTTAAGGGCAGATCCTGCCTCTTAAACCTGGTCGATTTCTTTGAAACAGTCACCAAGGTCATTGACGAGGGGAAGGTGGTCCACACAGCCTACCTAGACCTCACAAAAGCCTTCAATAAAATACCCCACTCGAGCATTATATATAAGCTCACCAGCTTAAATATAAACCCCTATGTCACTAGATGGGTTGCAAACTGACTCAAGGACAGAACCCACATGGTTAGAATTGCTGGAGCCATGTCAGACTCCAAACCAGTTACAAGTGGCATCCCACAAGGCTCAGTCCTGGGACCTCTCTTGTTCGGTATACATTTCTCGGAGGTACAGGCCAACACGGAAGGGCTGTGGCTGACCAAGTTCGCAGATGACTGCAAGCTGGGCGCCATAATCGACTCTCCAGCCGACACAAGCATCCTCCAAAAGGGCCTCATAGAAACAGACAACTGGTGCCAGAGCCATGGCCTCAAGCTAAATGCCAAAAAGTGTATAGTCATCCCCTTTGGCAAAAACAAAGTGCCCACAAATTACCACATAGGTGGTAATCCATTAAGTACAGAAGAAGTAATTAGGGACCTGGGGACCCAAGTTGATAGCAATCTCTCATTTGACAACCATGTGGCCAAAGTGGTTAGAAAAACATTTTATATAGCCCACCTAATCATGAAGGGATTCACATCTAGATCAGGGGAGGTCATCGTGCCTCTTTACACATCCCTCATCAGGCCCATAATTGAGTACAATGCTCCTTTCGGGATGTACCTTCCCAGACACCTGCAGCAACTGGAAAGACCCCAAAAGTACCTCACCAAGAGGATCAAAGGGCTCAAACAGATGCCATATGCTGCCCAGTTAAAGAAACTCCAGCTCTACTCAGTGGCATACCGCCTGCTCAGAGGCGATCTGTGCCTGACGTATAAAGCCATGTCCAATCCGGAATTAATGGACATGCTGCACTTCAGAAAATCCAAATCCCATCGAGCTACGCGCTCGAGAGACTTGAACCTCAGCACTGAACTAAATAGGACATGCTGGAGGGACAGATTCATAACCCAGAGGCTCCCTTCACTCTGGAATAAAATCCCAGTCCAGGTTAGGCAGAGTCCCTCATTGACTCTCTTCAAGAGGAATCTTGATGAATGGATGGGAGATCGTAGGTTTACCCCGGGTATCACTTCTGTGTCACTGTTGGACAGAGGCACAGTATACTAACCTCGAAAAAGGGCATAGCAAAATTAATTTAAAATGGGTGGCGAAAGCCAAACACACTCTGGCTAGGCTTATACATGCCCTTGGGCAGATAGCCTGGTATGAACCTATGAACCGGTGTGGAATAACCGAAAATAGGTCACACACATCAGTAGTAGTCAAAATAAGATTTTTGTCAAACATACCTTTTTCAGTTTTCGTGAGAAAGTCCCATGAGTCTTTTATCACTGAGGTGCGACTATCAAGAACATTTTTAACTTTACTGTCAATAAATTTAGCAATACTGAAAGTTTTTGAAGCCTTAGTGTCCACAGTTGGCCGCAGTGGTGGATTGGGGATAGATTTATGTATTTTTGGTATACCAAAAATTGTTGGAATTCTGGGATTTTCAGTCAATAAAAATTCATAAGTCTCTAAAGTAATTTGCCTATTAAGTAACAGCTGTTCCAAATCCAAATCAATATTATGATAGGCTAAATTAATTTCATTACGTGAGACCTCCAAGTAAACTTCACTATAAAGCAATTCAAACATTTTACTGTTATAATCATCCAAATTCATCATAACTAAACCCCCACCCTTATCTGGCTTCATTATTCTAATATCATGCTGCTCAAGAATTTATTTAAGAAGCATTGCTTCTCTACTATTAAGATTTTTTATGCCAGTAAAATTATTCCTCTTGTCTAGTAATTTTCTAATATGATCTGCACATAAACCTTCAAAGAGTTGTACTAAAGGGTGAGTCGGAGGAAAGAATGTACTAGGTCTCCAAAGGCTTAAGGGATTTTTCATCATATTGGAATTATGAAAAAATAAAGCTAAATTCATTTTCCTAATGAAAAGCTTCAACTGTAAAATAGAATCAACTATACATCCCTTCGTTTCTGGTACAAAATTCATCCCCTTAGAAAGTAAATCAGCCCACTCAGTGTTTACTTGGACCTGACTATAGTTGTAGATGCTAAAGTCACCAGTTTCATTAAGAACAATACTACATTTATTACTATTGGTAGTATCACTAACATTGTTCATCTCCGATATGCACCCCATCTCCCCCTCCGTGGGGCTTCCTGAAAGTTGTTCCCATACTTGTAGTAATCCTGCCTCCACTGTCTCTGATTCATTAATCTCTCTGATCTCCATAAGGTAGGTGTTCTAAAGGTTCTACCTATATATCTATATATATCTCTATATATATATAGCTATATATATATATATATATATATATATATATATATAAATAAATATGTGTGTGTGTGTGTGTGTGTGTGGGGGGGGGTTTACTATGACTTACGTGAATGGCAGTAAGTCAAATGGCCGATGTTCGAAATCACAGTTTCCAGGGGACAGTAAACCGAACCAAAAGTGGTCGATCATGTTTAGTCGAGTTGCATGGTGCATTCGACCTTTTGACAAGTAACGTGCTGAGACTGAGGATGGAGGTCATGCTTCAGTGTGGAACAGGGAAGTAGCCCATTTTCTCACTGTAGTGTGATCTCGGAGTTGGTATATTTAATGTGCAGGGGGTGTGGGGGGACGCATGGTGGTGTCCTTGTTAAATAGTAGAGGTAAGGTGAGTACGATGGGTGGAAGATGGGAATGTCGAAAATGTATACACATTTTTGTGTTTCCTATTTTCGACATTCCGTTTTTTTCGCTGTTTTCAAATTCAACTTTATTTTATGATATTACAATTGTTCAACCCGACCCCTTTTGAACATACCATAGTAAACCTATATGTATATAATATATATACATATATATGTATGTGTGTGTGTATGAATATGTGCTCTGTTAATAATCATATTAATAGCTTGAATGAGATGGTGTTTATATGGTACTCCATAGTATCAAATGAAAGCACACACAGTGGGAAAAGGTTGCACTGAGATTTGCAAAGCAGAGCTACGTAGACACCAACTATTTACATTTATTTGTCCATTAAATATCCAAATATGCATATAAATCATAATTATCCAACTATCTCAAAAAAAGAATGACATCTACAAGGCCACTTTGCAACAAACTGAAGATCACATCTGCACAAATAACAGTCATTCTTGTAGTTGTGATCTAATATGGTTAGTGAGATATTAATAGTTGCTTTTATAATTAATTATGTCATGAGATGGGTTGCCAACTGGCTTACAGACAGAATGCACACAGTATGAATAGCAGGCTCCAGGTCCGACTCTAAACCAGTCACAAGTGTTGTCCCACAAGGCTCGGTCCTGGGACCCCTACAGTTCGGCATATTCTCAGAAGTACAGGCAAACAAAGGAGGACTATGGCTAACCAAGTTTGCCGATGACTGCAAACTGGGAGCCATAATTGGCTCTCTGGCTGACATGGACATCCTCCAAAAGGGCCTTACTGAGATGGACATCTGGTGTCAAAGTCATGGCCTCAAGCTCAATGCCAAAAAATGCATAGTCATCCCGCTTGGGGAAAAATAAAACACCTACGAATCACCACATAGGTGCCAGCCCCCTTAATACAGAAGAGGTAATAAGAGATCTGGGGACCCAGGTAGATAGTAATCTCTCCTTTGACAATCATATTGCCAAAGTAGTTAGGAAATCCTTCTATGTGGCCCATCTAATTACTAAAGGGTTCGCATCTAGAAATAGAGGTTATAGTGCCCCTCTACTTGTCACTCATTAGACCCATCATAGAGTACAATGCCCCATTTGGCATGTACCTCACAAGACACTTCCAACAGCTGGAAAGACAACAAAAGTACCTCACCAAGAGGATTACTGGTCTCAAACATATGTCCTATGCAGCCCAACTGAAAAAACTCTGGCTGTACTCAGTGGTATATCGCTTACTCAGAGGTGATCTCTGCCTGACTTGCAAAGCCATGCCCAACTCAGAATTGATGGACATGCTCCACCTAAAGAAATCCAAGTCACTGCGAGCCACGCGCTCTAGTAAGCTAAACCTTGCCACAACAATAAATAGAACATGCTGGAGGGATAGATTCCTGTCACAGAGACTCCCCATGCTTTGGAACAAAATTCCAAATTACATCAGGCAGAGCCCCTCACTAACGCTCAAGAGAAACCTCGATGAGTGGATGGGTAACAGAAAATATACCCCTGGGACATTGGCTCTGCTTGACAGAGGATCACTTAATTAATCAATGGGGTGGCGAAAGCCAACAAACTCTGGCTAGGCTTATAAATGCCCTCAGGCAGATAGCCTAATACCTACCTATGAACCTATAATAAAATGTATGGATGGATCTAATTATTTTTTCAATATAAAATTGCCATTATGTCTGACTGACCTATTTATATCATCATTTTGTAGAGAAAAGTCTTGTGTATATATATATATATATATATATATATATATATATATATATATATATATATATGTGTGTGTGTGTGTGTGTGTGTGTGTGTGTGTGTGTGTGTGTGTGTGTGTGTGTGCGTGTTCAGACAAAAGCTTTCCAGACAGGAACATTAATTATTCAGGTCTCAGGATGCTTAAAGTTCCACTCAAGCTAGGTGGGAAAAAATAAAGTACAGTTGCTCAAGCTGAACTTACCATAACAGTAGTTGTTTGAATGATCACTGCTGCAGTAGTCGCAGTTAGATAAGTTATATTCTGACAAGGATATAACAGCCAGCCAGATTTGAAAGTTTCAAGGCACCTTCCATGCACCCAAACTGTCAGACAGATTGAGCTGAGCTGAATGAAAGACAGCTTTAGGTGCAAAGCCCATCAGACCTCTCCTGTCAGGACAATGCTAGGAACAACAAAAAATAAATGTCCACACCCTGGCATAAAAGATACACAGACTCCTTTCCTCCCACCTTCTGAATGTAGTTTACTAAGGTAATCTACCTGTATAGCCAAGGCTACTGCAATAATAGTCCGTATGATAAACATAGTACAATAGTGTAAGTTAAAATTAACATAACAGTAGATATTCGAATGATCACTGCTGTAGTAGTTGCTCCCTCCCTCCATACCTCATGTTTTTTAAGAGCTCTTAGAGAATGTACCTAATAAAGCTTGATATGGATCTAGAGAAGGAATCAAGTTTATAGCACATTCTAAGTATGTATAGAGGACCAAGTATCACCTTCTAGAATATGTCTGGAATCCAACCCTTTCCACAAAGCCATACATTCATAGGTAAGTACTAGGCTAGCCTCCCTTGCTACCCATTTTAAGCCTAGCCAGCTTCCCTTTTTGTGCTCAAAATAACCTGTCCCATTTGGTTATAGATTGATCTTGCCTAACCCATAGTCACTAATTATATATTACCCCTAATAAGAATAACCGGGATCATACCATAGAGAATCTGAGGGAACCTATGGTTGGGATAAAGCATTTAGGAGCAGCCTCTGTCAATTCGTAGTACAAGGGGCAGTCCTGTGGTAAACTTAGATCTGTGGATGGGAAACAAAAGTTACTGTTGAAAATAGACAGCTAGGAACTTTCTTTTATGTGGATGGGGAGTCTGTTCCACAGGCAGCAGGATCCTCTGCAAAATATATCTGTCCCCCCCAAACCATTCTGTTGATGCTGTAGAGGTTACAATTCCTAGACTGACTATTTTGGATACCATTTGACTTGCTGACGTGCAGTAAATCCATCACTAATGGGTCGGAGGATGACTTGTATGCCAAACACAGTTCACCTTTTAGCAGTCTGTAGGATATTAAGTGTAGAGACAGGGCTTTGAGTCAGTCCATGTAGGACATGTTGTTTAGGCCTAAAGTATCTCTGTGGGGGTTCCAGTTGTTGCCTGACAGACACATGTCAAAGCAGGCATTATGTTCAATGACTGGTCTAATGAAGGCTGAGTAAAGGGGGACAATGATATCCCTAGATCTAGAAACAATACCTTTGTTCATAAGCTGTGCACTATAGAAGGACGTTCTTACAATATTAGACTCATGTTGAACAAAAGCTAGGTCACTGTTCACATAAGTTCCCAAATCCCAAACTGCTGGGTCATCTCTTAGGGGAGAATTGTCAGTGTTCCCTGGGGCAGATGATTTCCCAAAGGATACAATCATACATTTTTGGCATTTAGTTTCAGACCGTAATTTTGACACCACTTTGTTTGTTTGATACAAACCATCCTGCATTATGTCTGTCATTTGGTGTTTCAGTGACTTCTGAAGTAAAAGCCAATACCAAAGGGGTTTGGTTGACTAAGTTCGCAGATGACTGTAAGCTAGGAGCAAAGTAGATGCAAAACAGGAGATGTCCCAGCACAGAAGTCTGAGGGACTCCACTAGTGACTGATCTCTTTGTGGAGGTGAGTTCCCCTATTTTGATTATTGGCAAACTATCTGTCAGCCAGTTGGCAATCCAGTGGGTGAAATAGGGGTTTATTCCCAGTTTATTTAGCTTTTCTAATATGCCTGAGTGGGAAATTGTGTCAAAAGCTTTGGCCAGGTTGCAGTATGTGGTGTATACCATTTTGGCTACATCCATTGTTTTGGTGACCTTTTCAAAAAAATCCATAAGCATGATATGCCTTTGACAAATCCAAACAAACTGAGACAAATCTATTGTTTGGAGGTTCCCTATGTCTTTGATTGATTGATTCCATGAAAAGTCTTTCCATGGCTTTGCATATGAGGCTGGTCAAACTTATGGGTCTGTAATTGCATGGGTCTATTGAAGATCCTCTCTTATGCAGGAAAGTGACTGTAGCTGATCTCATTTGCTTGGTATAAAACCTGTATGGAGGCTGAGATTGAACAATGTTGATAGGGGTGGGGTTAGATCATGCTTCACGCTATTTAAGAAGCATCCAAAGATATTGGCAGAATCCATCAATACAGCATTTTTTAGCTTCTGATAGCACTTTTAGAACTTATTATTGTGAGATAGCTGAAGGCGAGTCAGTTTTGAGTGTAATTTGAGGGGCAGATGGAGGGAAGAGTGGGTAATGTTAGAGCTAAATTTATTGGCCAGTAGGGCCACAATAAATTCAGCCTCAGTGTAGGTAACTATTCACAATGAGCTCAGTGCCTTGTGCTTTTGAGATTGTGAACAGAACTAAAAAATGCCTTGTGTTTGGTTTTCAGCTTGGGTAGCTATATTAGCCTCAAACTTGGAACTAGTGGATTTTATTAAGCACCTAAGATTTTGATATTTCACTGACAAGGGCTCTAACATTCTGGGAATTACTCTTCTTACATTTGGTCATTTTTTTTTTTATTATAAAGCTTGTTGATATTATGGTTCCACCATGTGGTTTTGTTTCTGGGGTTTGCCATGCACTTGTTCCTTTGGGGTACAGCTGCAGCTATGCAGTTGTTTACATGCTGGTATAGTGTGCTGATGTACATTTCTTTAAGACAAACTACCAACTCATGTGATACACTGGCCATCTTCCAATCCCCACTAAACCCAGTTAACTCCACTGAATAAACAGAAATTTCTAAAGATACCTTGGGTGAAAGGGCTCTCTGGTTTCAGTTTTATTTCGAAGAAGACTGCTTTATGGTCAGAACTAACAAGTGATAATGATAAGTAAGGGAATGGTCCAAGATGCTTCCATATTAGTAAGGACATGATCCAAGATTCCCCTAGTAAATTCTCTAATTGTCATTATGAATGCCCTGGAACAAAGTCCAGGAATCTCTGTGCTTGTGCATTAGTGGTGGTGTAGATTTCCACGTCTGTAGTTGGATAGTATAAAATCCAATACCATTTTCCTAGGTGCTCTAAACTGAGTGATTCTAGTTCCAGTAGATAGGCACTGTGGCTTTCTTTTGTCACAGAGGGCGTTCTATATCTAGCTAATGTATGGTATGGGACCTTTTTGATGGTTGTTTGGACATGAAGAAGTTCTGATGCATCATGCTGCTTTACCAGCCTTGATGTGAGTCTCTTCTTAATGTAGATTGATACACCTCCACCTTTCTTCTCCTGCTGAGTAGCTGGTCTAAAAGTGTGAAAGGTTTTATAGCTCCAAACAGCCAGAGTGCTCTTTGCCATTTTAAATCATGTCTCAGTCACTACATAGACATCACTGTCTTCCAGACTGAGAAGGGCTTGTAGGGAGTGGAGTTTCTTGTTCAGGCTGCTAGCATTTATCAGTAACACCTTCATATTTTCCTTTGCTTGCTTTATGTCAGCAAGTTTATCAGGTTGGCATTAAAAAAGGCACTGTGGGCTGGGCAATGTCTTTGCCAATAATCAAACCCCAGAGGGGTCAGTTGCAGGCCATCCCTGGTGGAACATTATGGTCCGTCGATCATATCCTCCTAGGTTGACAAATTTTGGACTTCCTTTGAATGACACCAAAAACTTAGCCAATTATTGAGGTCTATTTTTGCTCATATTGTGACACCATCCTTGGAGAAGGTAGAATGCTGCTCAATGTTAGGCTCATACCTGCCTTGGACACAGTCTGAGAGCTCCATTGTCTCTCTCGCTCTCTCTTCATATAATCCATGGAGGTGCATCTGAAGTCATTGACATCTGCACGAACTACGACAGAGTCATGCTGGTATTTGTAGTTCAAGAACTTGAATGCATGCATGATCTGACAGATCCTGGCACAAAACAAGCAACTAACTGTAGCTCTTTCCTTGCTCAGTCTGCTAAGAGGCACATCTGTATGTCTTGCAATTGAGTCACCTATCACAAGAATGCTTGGTTGGGTTGATGCCTGCCTTATGGGCTCAGCATCTGTGACTTTGGGACTCCTTGAGCTATTTGAGGAAGTAGGCTTAATATGCTGAGTGTGCTTTGTGCCTTTGTTCCGTTTTGGAGGTCTCTGAGGTTTAGGCAAGATTATCTGTAGAACCTCCGCATATGATGGATTATGTATATTGTGATGGCTTTGGAGAGGTGTGATGTGTGGTATTCTGCTGACGATTTTGGTGTCTGAGTTTATGGTACATGAGATTTTTGCTTCCAAGGATATTATAAATGTACAGCTCTCACTCTGTGTTTCTATTTGAGGAATAGATAATTGGCAGACAGCATGAGACAGTTCTTAAACTGTGTGAAGATATCCATCTCAGCCAGGCTGGCCAGAGAAGTTGTGGGAAAGGGTGGGTGGGCAGGGGTAACTATAACTGCTTGGAGTTCTGTTTCAGAATGATGTTTGGGGGACTTGCTACTGAGTATTTAAATTTCAATACAAAATAACTAGCCTGGAAGCCACCTTCTGCCACCAGCAAGAACCAATAAACTAATTATAGTAAAAAATAAATCTCACAAATTTGATACTAAAGTCAGTGCAAACAATATCAATTCATTCAATATTAAACAATTTTGTCACAGGTCTTTCAGCCTGGTGAGTAGTTTAAAGGGATAGACTTTGGAAAATAATAACTTATGCTGTTTTGTTTTGTTTTTTTTTCAACAGCCAATAAATGGGGGTGAATAAGGGAATTATATTGTCAAATTATGATAAGGGGCAAGCAACAACCGATTCGCTGTGTTTAAAAACACAAGTACAACAGAGTGGCTGGGAGGGAAAAACAATTACACCCTTAGCTCTGAGGTAACTGGCCTGGAACTGTTCTGATGCAAAGACAAGTCTGAATTAGCCTGACATGCACTCAGTACACAAGAATGAAACCAGCACTTAATGACATCAATTAGATCACTTAAAACAGCAAAAATGCCATGAAACTATATACTGGAATCACTAATATAGGTTTAAAGACCTTGGATAAAGTAGATAAAAACTGTTAAAATTAATTTAAAATCAGATTAAGAAATGAAAACACTTAATCTGAATTTCTCTGTGTAGTAGAGCTATTACAATGTAACAGTAATTTACAAATCCCAGCAAACAGCATCTTTGGAATTTTTATACCCTTAGATCTGAGCTGACTTGTCTGGAACTTTCCCAATGCAAAGACAAGACCTGAACTAGCCTGACATGCACTCAGTACACAAGAATTAAAGGGTCTATATTACTTACTCGAACTGTCAGAATGCCAAGTACCCTTCCATCGACACCTAAGTGTCAAACGTCTTCTTCAGTGAATGGGCCACATCATCCATTTATTTCCAAGAGAAAGAAATCAGTTGGCCATTGTTTGAACTCTGCCATTTTCCCTGCTGTAGTGTGATCTTGAAGTTGGTATATTTAGTTGGGGGGTGTGGGGGCAAACCCCCCCGACTTCATAGTCTTTGTTAAATTGTGTTGTCATATTTGGCCTACTGATTTCTTTCTCTTGGAAAGAATTTGATGATGTGGTCGTTAGATGAAGAGGACATTCGATACTTTGGTGTTGATGGAAGGGTACTTAACATTCTAGCAGTTCAAGTAAGTAAATTAAACTAGGGCTTATTAACAAATGTTAGACCACATACAACAGTAAAAATGCAGTGCAACTATGCACTGGAATCACTAATATAGATTTAAAGACCTTAGCTAAAGCAGATACAGATTGGTAAAATTAATTTAAGATTAAGAAATGAAAGACTTACCTAGCTTTTTTGTGTAGTAAAACTATTACATTGAATATTAATGAAGATGAAGCCAAGGCCCTGGTAGAGTGGGCCTTCACCCTGCCCGGAATAGTTTTGTTATGGTGAGTTAGCATTAGGTGTGACGACCCACCACTGGACCAGTAATCAAGGAGCTTCAATCCTCACCAATGGCACCAGTGCCAGTACATTGGGAGGATAGCAAGTATACACACAGTATTTCCAGATGCAGCTCTCTGCATCAAGTGCAATTTCCCTTAAGAGCACACAGAGACCACAATCAGTCCCGGCTGGTTTCTCCCTCTTCCTCCAAATCCCCAGTAAGACTTCCCACTGGGACAGCTACAGAGTGGAGATCTCAGCTGAGTGGTCAAGCCAAGACCTCCAACACCCTCTCTGTCTAACCAGTGCTTCATTTCCCTGCCCAAGTAACTGACACACACTCTTTGAGGTTTGATTTACATACACGCACACACCTGGGAAAGGCTGTCACAGCTTTACTAGCTTTACACCCTTTTGCCCAGAATGTAAGGTACTTACACTGCCAGCCAGCCAACTCCTTATCAGCTAATTCATGGCCCTTGACAAAGGGTATCCAGTCTTACTGTGTAATATTAATATTAATACAAATGGTAGTTTGAGCAAGAGCAAAGCTATAGGAGTGATGCACACAATGTCACCAAATAAATATGCAAGTACTCTCAAAATCTAAATATCTCCAGACAGATTAGCCACAATGAAAGGTTTAAATATATTTAATAATAAATAATAAAAGAACAAGAAAATACTCAGTATATAATCACAGTGACATCCGAGTTCAAACTCACAGGAAATATTTAAAACAACATTGCAGGACAGTCTCAAGTAAATAAAGAAAAATATATAAACTAAGCTTCACTACATTCCTGACTATATCTAACAGAATTATACTATTCCATAATAACTTACTTCATCAGAGCAAGGAAGATGTATGGTGAATGGTTCCTGTTGTTGTCAGGTCCAAGACAGAGTACAGAATGCACTCTCTCTATCAGTTCTCAAATTAATATCAGATAATTTCTTGTCATCTGACTATATCCCAGGTGAAACCCCCACTGCTGGAAGCTGGCAGTATTTAGCATCTACCGGTGAAAATACATAAACCTCAGATCTTTGGCAGATGCTGGAAGTCATAAAACAATTGCATTCCTTCATTCTTTCAGAGGTAGTAATTAGTTCACTCCGAAGACCATACAGAAAGCTTCTCAACACAGACTGTGTGTCTGTAGTTGCAGTGAAAACTGAAAGATACCATCTTTTATTGCTTAGCCATAAAGCAGTTTAATTTCAACTATTTTTCTAAAGTTAACCTTATGTATTCCAGTTTCCACTGTCAAAATATATCCATTTAAACAGTTACAATAATATATGTACATTTCTGTTCTATTCCAGCAGGGTACACTGCAGTTACATTTCAAACAGCACTTTGCAAAATCCTTTTCAACTCACACTTCTGTATCAGTAGTTTGATATACACAAGACATACAGTTCTAATGCATTTTTTAACACAGGCATCTTATAAAAATGATGTTGATATTCACAAATGACATATAATTATTTACAAAATTCCAGATAACTGTGCTGACAATATCCCCCTTTGTCACAACAGATAATAGTCTTAGAGAACCATCTGGAAACCATCTGTTTTGACACAGGTTGTCACTCCTTATCTTCAGAAGAAATGAACAATTTACAAGAAGATCTGAAAGATTTAGTTCGGTTAGGATAGTACCTGAGTTGTCTGTGGACATCCAAGGAATGGAGGATCCTTTCTTTCTCATTTCTAGGTCCAGGTAAGAAAATGGGTAGATGGAGAGTTTGGCTTAACTAAACGTGGATACCACTTTAGGCATAAAAGGATTAGTTCTCAAAGAAACCCTGTTGCTATGGAAAATGAGATATGATTGACTCACCATAAGAGTTTGCAACTCGGATACCCTTCTTGAGGAGGTGAGAGCAATCAGTAAAATTGTTTCCATGTTAAGGACCTCAAGTCACAAGATTAGCCAGTTCAAATGGAACAAATGTTAGCCTCTCTAACAAAATTAAGATCCAAAGGTGGGGCCACCAGTTTTCTTGGAAGTCTCTTAAAAAACCCCTTTCAAGGACATTTTGACATCCACCTGTAATGAAAGAGGAGGATCCATGGGCAGACATGCTGAAATGGCCAACAAATGAACCTTGATAGAGGAATAAGAAAGGCCATAAGAAAAAAAAACTCACACAAATATTGTAAACCAAAGAACAACTAGCCCTAAATAGGTGCTGGTTGTGGGGTTGGCACCAACTATACATTTTACATTTGGTAATATGATTGTGTAGTTGCTGACTTTCTTGACTCCATTAATACCTGCTGCGCGTCCTCAGTAAACAGGTGCCTAAAGGAATTAAGATCATATCACCCAGGCAGTCAATTTAAGATGATTGATGTTGGGGTGTATGAAACACCCCTGTTCTTGTGCGAGTAGATCCGGTCTGCAAGAAAGCTTGTGGTAATTGTCCCCACCCATTTTCCACAATATGGAGAGCCATAAATGCCTCAGCCAGAATGGAGTTACTGGAATGATCTTGGGGGATTCCTTCTGAATCTTCAAAAGTTACCGGGATATTAGTGGAAAGGATGGAAAGACATACAGGAACACTCCTGTCCATTGCAAAAAAAGGGCAGCTGTCTTCCAGGCCTTCTTGCATGAAGTCCTGGAACAGAATCTTGCCAGTTGATTGTTTGGAGAGGAGACAAGGAGGTCTACTTGAGGAAATTCCCACAAATAGATCAAATCATGGAAGATCTCCTAATTTAGTTTCCATTTGTGAGGGTCTGCTCTCATCCTATTCAGCTTGTCTGTCACACAAGTTTAATCTGACAGAATGCAGGATGCCTGTAGAGTGAGACTGCTGTGAAGCTATATCCCAAGCTAACATGGGTAATCTGCAAAGGGGAGATGACCTGGTTCCCTCTTGCTTGTTGTTGTACCATGTGACTGTGATATTATCTGTAACCACTTGGAGGCCCTGGGGACCAAAGATGGTTCAGTGAGTTGAGTGCCATGGTCAGGATAAACATCTCCTTGATATGTATGTGCTTGTACCTGCCCTTGGTATCCCACACCCTCTGCACTTTTATCCCTCCTGAAACTGCTCCACAGCAATGTCTGAAGCATCTGTAGTGACTTGATGGCTTTGGATTAGGAAGGGAGAAGCGTAGAGCTGGATTTAAGGATATCTGTTGTCAAAAGATTTATCTTCTGACAAAGCCCAGCTGTTGTATTTGAAAAGATAAAGGGTGTTGATTCTGGGTAAAACAGATTTCAGATACCACTGTATCTTTCTCATGTAGAGTCTTGCCAAGAGTATCATGAGAATAATAGATGCCATGAAACCACACATCCTGAGGTATTCCTGCTCCGTGACTAAAGTCTGAGTGGAAAACCTTAGAAATAGATCTAAATAAGCATCTATTTTTTCATGTTGAAGACAAGCTCTTAGAACTGAGATGTTTAATTGACATCACAGAAACACATTCCTTTGTGAAGGAGTCAAGAAAGACTTTTGAATATTCTGTTGGAATTCCAGCTTATGTATGAGATCTCTCACCCAAGATAGAGATTCCTGACACTTTGAAAAAGACTTTGAAAAGATAACCATGTCATTTAAATATGGAAATATGTGGATTCTTCATAGCCTGCAAAAAGCTTTAACTGGATATAGGCACTTTGTGAACACTCTTGGTGCAGTAGATAGTCCAAAAGGTAAGGTAAAGAACTGATAATGTGATCCAGGCGCATACAGCCTTAAGAAACATTTGGCGTCCAGCTGAATAGGGATGGGATGGTAAGCATATTTTAAATCTAGTGTTATGAGGAAACATGAATGAGGAAGAAGTAACAGGTTGTGAAGTGACATTTTGAATTTGGGCACTATCACAAACAGGTTTTGGAAAGGACGATCCAGAATTGGTCTCCAAACATTTTCTTTCTTTGGCACTAGGAACATCCTTGAATAAAAACTCTTCCCCACCTAGGAAGGAGGAACTGGTTTTATCACTGTTGTGGTAATTGACTAATTATGTTAAGTGAGCTTGGCTGTAGGTAGTAGACTGATGTATTTTAGTGTTGAGAGTGCTGTTTTTAATGATTGACCCTGTTACTGCAGGACTGGCCAATCAGCAGTTGGAGTGGATCTGAGGGGAAACAAGGAACCAAAGCTTTTGGAAGCTGGCCGGTTGCTGTGTATTGGGCACGGCATAATCCATAGACTACTGCAGCGGTGAGGAATTCAAACCTCTACTGTTTTGGCCTGGAAGCCTTGAATTGATACTAGGGCTATTTTCTCCCACCAGCAAAACTTAAACCCTGTCAGATTCCCAAGTGGACACACTAAAATGAGCCTTCTCTCAGCCTGATAGTGTAGGTGATAACCTACAGTTTATCTACTAACTTTTACTGTTAATTTAAACCTTATTTCAGTTAAAGGCTAAGAGGCCAGCACACCTGATGACCAACCTCGAGGTCATCCACCCAATTTCCCATCTTACGTCCTACAGCTTTAAACCAGATTAATTAAATAATAGTAGTTCCCCACCTTTGCCACTAGATGATGGTAGAACATGACATAATTTTTCTTTTTCATGTAGTAAACCAAATATAGCCACCCCAGTGTGAGTGTAAATATCTTATCATACTACATTATAGCACAGTAGTCCTTACCTCAGAAAAGAGACTAAACAGAAATCCTAAGGAATACAAGTAGTAAATTGTCTTTTTCCATTAGCTTCTCACATTGTTTCCACAGAGGGTGCAACATACCTAAGGTACTTTTCCTGTGCACAATCTCAATAAAAACTGATTGGTTCCTGCTGGCTGTTCACTCCGTGGGTCTGCCCACTACGCTCCTCTCCCTGCCCCCAAATCCCACCCACCCCTAGTGCCTCTACATTTATACCCTACTACACCACACCCATAACCACACCACCCAATCAGACCTTTACCCCTCACACACACACACACACACACACACACACACACACACACACACACACGTTCACACTCCTAGCATCAATAAACCACACTGCCACCACATATCCACAACCAATAATCTCCCTCCACCAGACCCAACCATATTTCCACTCCATTACCTAGAACAAAATAAAAATCATTCTAGTTTGTCTCCTCCTCAATCTCACAATACTAACTAACCTCACATCCACTCATTCTACCACCGCACTGCTAAACACTAAGTACCACACAACACATATCTACATTACACCTAACATACACATATACTTCTCTATTAGTGCTTCACTATTTAAAGACAGCTCAACACTACACATATATAAAATATAACTAGCTATACCACAAAACTATCAGAAATATACCACACAACTATAACACATAGAATAAAACACATATTACTAGTTACAAAAAAACTTCTCATAGCAGGTGATATACACCCTAACCCAGGACCAAACAATACCCTACTTCCACCTAAACGAAGAACAGACCTACAAATCATAAACATCAATACCAGGAGTATAACTAACAAACTCCCCGATATACATGCATTTATAAGTCACTACTCCCCAGACACAGTAACCATAACTGAAACGTGGTTAAAACCCAACATCCAAAATGAGGAAATTTTCCCACCAGGGTATAATATACTAAGGCAGGATAGAACAGGCAGGAAGGGAGGTGGAGTTGCCATATTATTTAAAAACTCACTCAACATAAAACCCCTGGATACCCCTATGCTTACATATCAAAATGCTGAAACCTTAATCTCAACTCTGTCTGTAAATGATGCCAAAAACATCAATATTATCTGCTGCTGGTAATAATTCTTTCACCATAGAAGAAATCCTACAATGGATTTCAAACAAACTACCCCAGTAAACCATCCTCTTAGGTGACCTGAACACAGACTGGTTAGCCTGTAACTCAAACAACCCCACAGACCATATCAATCTCTATGGTTGTATCCAGCTCATCAAGAAACCCACTAGAGTTGACAAAAAAATCTCACGATCTATCTTAGACTGGACACAAGTTAATTACCCAAAACACAAATATCACACTGGGCATTTACCAGACAGCCTAAGTGATCACCTTCCCACATTCCTTCTACGCAAACACAGCAATCTTTCAAACCCCATACTCTTTAGACACAAGAGATGACAATAAAATAAATAGACAAGACCTAAATAATATCTTAAAACAATGCAACTGGAGCCCACGTCATGCATTAGGTTTAGACAAGCAGTTAGCTACTTTAACCACACTTTCACTACCGTCCTTAACTCAATAGCACCCGTTAGAAAAATCAAAATCAAGGCAAACTATGCTCCATGGCTAAGTAAGGGAACAAGAGCCTTTCTAAAAGCTAGAGATAAATCCTGGACGCGATAACACAAGCTTATCCAAACAAAACTATCAAAATCTAAGAAATCAGGCCAACAAGCAAACCAAACTTGACAAACAAAACAATTTCCTTGACAGCCAAAATGAATACATAAGAGACCCCCAAAAATTCTGGAATGCCATCAACTTCCTACTTCATCCAGGCAAAACATCCACTCCAACTCCTATCACCAACAATAACACTACAGACCTTGCCTCTGAATTTAATCACAATTTCACTGAAACTATCCTATCCTTATCTTCTCAACTCTCAAATAACAACCACTCACACACTCCCAACTACCCCCTCAGTAACAACCTTACCTTCACCTTCTTACCCGTCCCAACCACTAAAATTAAAAAAACGCTCTATTCAGGAATCCTACATCCCACAACTATGGAAAGTATCATATATTATCCCTCTTCACAAAGGAGGAAACTCTTACGAATTCTCTAACTACTGTTCCATAGCCATCCTACCCCCCTTATCAAAAATTCTTGAAAGGTGTATTCACTCTCAAGTCATGCAATTCCTGAACCCTAACAATCTCCTCTCACCCACACAACATGGTTTCCGACAGCACCATAGCACAACTACTGCTCTCCTCTCTCTTACTAATACAGTTAACCTACACAGAAATAACAACAACTTCGTATCTGCAATATTTTTAGACCTATCTAAGGCTTTTGACATGGTGTCACATACCAAACTACTAGACTCCATGGCCTCCCTATCCTTCACCCCCTGCCACTATAGCCTGGTTTAAAAGCTACCTATTAGGCAGACAACAATCTGTGCAATGGCAAACAAACCATCTCCCCTACTTCTAACCACTGTAGGCGTTCCAAAAGGTTTAGCATTGGGCACTCTACTCTTCTCCATATTTACTAACAGCCTTCATACATCCACCTGACATGCCACACTTATACAATATGCAGATGACTCAACACTCATCTGCTCCGCACCATCACTTACAGCCCTAGAAAAACTTACCCAGGAGTCCTTTACCTCAGTGGAAAACTGGATTACCCAAATCCAACTTATCCTCAATCCCAGCAAGACCAAAGTACTCATATTCGCTCCCAACAAAACTAAATCCACCCATCAAACTTTTATAATCACATCCAAAAATGGTACCAAGATTACTCCCACTGGCCACACCAAACTCCTTGGTGTAGAAATTGACAATAAACTACTGTTTCATGTCCACATATCACAAACAATCAAAAAGGTCCACAATAAAATGGGCGCAGTATACAGACACAAGAAATTCCTATCTGACAAAGCATGAATTACACTAGCCCAAACACACCTGCTGCCCACCCTTATGTATGCTGCCCCAATCCTTACCCATACAAGAAAACAAGACCCTTGCACGACTCGAATCATGTTATAATAAAATCGCCAAATTTGCTAGTAACTCCAGCTTCAAAACCCATCACTGTCAGGCAATACAGGAACTTAAATGGCTAGAACTCCCACAACTAATCAAATACCACCAATTAATTCTCACCTACAATATAATAAATCATCCCAACAAAACTTCATCCCTAAACCAACTTCTAACCCAATACATGTCAAGTCGCCCCCCTCCGCTCTTCTGAAAAATCTCTCCTCTGTATCACCAAAGCCAATAACTCTGCAGGAAAAGCTCTGCTCTCCCACAGTACAGCCAAAATCTGTAACAACCTTCCCCCTACTCTGACCTCTGCTCCATCAACTATTCTGTTCAAAAACTGTCTCAAAGTGTACCTAATGAATTGCTGGCTATGCCCATGCATCACATAAACCCCTACCTCATGTAACAATAAAGAAACTACTCTAAGGTATCTCTGTTGCTCTTATAAAGTCAGGAATCCCTACTGCAAACCTCCAAATGTATTTTTCTCTCTGCATTTTAACCAAGAATTGCTTATTTTCTGTACAAGTGCTTTTCTGTCTCTGATATTTTAATTATGACTTGTATTAAGCATGTAAACTACTTTGTTACTGTTACAGAGCTTTTCTCGCCGATCCTCCATTGTAAATGGACCTGTGTCCAGTCAGACCATCCCGGTAAACAAATGTAAAATAAAAAATAAAATAAAATCATTATTTGTATGAAGAATAGATGGAAACAAAACAGTCTGATCTGGAGGATGGAGAATGATACCCAGGGGCGGCTCGTGGCATAGGGCTGCCGGACTGCAGCCCCCTCAAAAATAAAAAAGAAAGAAAAATGAGAAAGAAAAATGAAAAAAAAAAAAAATTATTTTTTCGAAATTTGCGGACTTCGCGCATGCGCATAGACCGAGTCCCGACTACTGTCGGTCTATGCGCATGCTCAAGGCAGTCTGGCCGTCCCCATAGGGGGACACAAGGAGACGTCTGTGCACTTTTACAGTGCACAGACTCGCCAGGATTATGGGTCGCGTCCGGACTGCAAGAGCAGCAGCAGGGACTCGGGACAGAGCATTACCGTCGGGAAGGAGCATTAGGATCTCGTCGGGCAGGAGCATTAGGATCTCGCAGGTCTTTCAGTATTGCACGGGAAGGATGTACGTTAGCTGGATGTATACAGGTAAGGTGCCTTTTAATTTACAATGTTTATTTGTATGGAGTTTGTGCTTTTTAATTTACAATGTTTATTTGTGTGTGTGTGTGTGTGTGTGTGTGTGAAAATGCCCCAGGTGCTTATGGTGGTGTGGTAGGGAATGCCTCAGGCTTGAACCCTGTACCCTGTATGCAGGTGTTAAAGACTTGAGTTCCCTACCCACCACCATTTGTAAAAAAATTTCAGATTTTTGCCTCATATTCGATCTGATCTGTTCCTCATAATATCTGTGGTTTGTAAATGTTGCAATGCTTGATATTTGATGGTGTAGTAGTAGCATTGTTGCCTCACAGCTGCAGGTTCTTGGGTTTGATTCTTGGCTGGGGTTCCTTCTTTGTGGGGTCTGTATCTTCTCCCTGTGTTTGTGTGGGTTTGCTTTTGTGTCCTCCCATGTTACAAAGGCATGTCTGCATTATTTCTTACTGGGCCTCTACTGAAAATTGTTTATTTGTTCCAAGTCAGACTGTCCTGATTAAAAAATGTTAAATAAAATTGACAGGCATTTGAATTTCAGACTTAAGGGTTTCTGAATGTTTAATTCCTTGTGTATTTGATGGTGCAGTGGTAGTATTGTTGCCTCACAGCTATAAGTTTTCTGGTTTGATTCTTGGTTGGGGTGGCTTCTGTGTGGAGTCTGCATCTCCTCCATGTGTTTGTGTGGATTTGCTCTGGTGCCCTGCCATTTTACAAAGACGTGTCTGCAGTTTTAATCCCTGCTGAAAATTGGTTTTGTTCTGTCCGCAGTAAAATTGACAGGCATTTGAATTTCAGACTTCAGGTTTCTGATGTTTAATTCGTTGCATAATTGATGGTGCGGTGGTAGTATTGTTGCCTCACAGCTATAGGTTTTCTGGTTTGATTCTTGGTTGGGGTGGCTTCTGTTTGGAGTCTGCATCTCCTGCCTGTGTTTGTGTGGATTTGCTCTGGTGCCCTGCCATTTTACAAAGATGTGTCTGCAGTTTTAATCCCTGCGTCTCTGCTGAAAATTGTTTTTATTCTGTCCGCAGTAAAATTGACAGGCATTTGAATTTCAGACTTCAGGTTTCTGAATGTTTAATTCCTTGCATAATTGATGGTGCGGTGGTAGTATTGTTGCCTCACAGCTATAGGTTTTCTGGTTTGATTCTTGGTTGGCGTGGCTTCTGTCTGCATCTCCTCCCTGTATTTGTGTGGATTTGCTCTGGTGCCCTGCCATTTTACAAAGACGTGTCTGCAGTATTAATCCCTGCGTCTCTGCTGAAAATTTTTTGTTCTGTCCGCAGTAAAATTGACAGGCATTTGAATTTCAGACTTCAGGTTTCTGAATGTTTAATTCCTTGCATAATTGATGGTGCGGTGGTAGTATTGTTGCCTCACAGCTATAGGTTTTCTGGTTTGATTCTTGGTTGGGGTGGCTTCTGTGTGGAGTCTGCATCTCCTGCCTGTGTTTGTGTGGATTTGCTCTGGTGCCCTGCCATTTTACAAAGATGTGTCTGCAGTTTTAATCCCTGCGTCTCTGCTGAAAATTGTTTTTGTTCTGTCCGCAGTAAAATTGACCGGCATTTGAATTTCCAACTTCATGTTCTTCAGAATACATAGTAGCACAACCTTTTTTTTTTTAGCAATTTTCAAGTTTATAAGATGAATATTTTAAATTTGTCCCTATTTTTGGGACTGTATTCCCCATTATTGGCTTCGTCCAGGTTTTTGTGCTAAGGTTGACAGCTATGGCAAGAACTGAATTCACTGAATATGTTTGAGGGCTGTATTCCCTCATTACTGGGTTTGTCCAGGTGTTTTGTACTAAGAGGTTGACAGCTATGGTGAGAACTGAATTCACTAAATGATAGCCATTTAAGTTTCAGTCTTCCTCTTTTTACAAAGCAGCTGATGTGGCGAGTGGTATGTTACTCTGACTGTTTTTGCTCAGGGACCTTGGCAGTAAAATATATGGTGGCAACACAACATTTTATTCTAGCAACTTTCCAAGATTATACAAGCAATGTATAATGTGTCCCTGTTTTTGGGCTTTTGACCACCCCCCCCAATACATTTTGGCTTTTTCCAGTTTTCTTGAGCTGCGAAGTTGAGATGCAGTTGAGTATTGAGTAGATTTTACAAGGAACTGAGAGCTGCAGGGGAATAGAAGTTTAGTGCTTTGCCAAGTTAATACTATAGCACAACAGGCTGTGTACTTGCTTTTGATGCAGAAGGTTGTGGGTTCTACTCCCACAAGGGGTAGATGCTGCCGTACTGAGAATGTTCTCCTTGGTGAAGATACTAACTATGAGTTCGTTATCAGTTTGCCATCCATTTCCTCTTGCAATATTATTACTAGCTTATCATTTTTTAATGTAATATAGACAATTTATTCCTGAGGGGCAACAGACACTTTATTTTTCGATGAAACCATGAAATATAAAGGTGATTGCTAGCAGCAACCACTTCATTAGTTACAGATTTCTTTAATGTGGAATTATTTAGATGACTGACTTCAGAGATTGTGCATATTTACTGATAATGGACTGTAGAATTGTGCATATTTACTGATAAAGGTGGACTGTAGAATTGTGCATATTTACTGATAATGGTGGACTGTGGAATTGTGCATATTTACTGATAATGGTGGACTGTGGAATTGTGCATATTTACTAATAATGGTGGACTGTGGAATTGTGTATATTTACTAATAATGGTGGACTGTGGAAGTCTGAGTAGACTTTTGTATGATAAATGTTCTCAACTGGGCAGTTTTGCCATTATGGGTGCATATGGTTTGTTTCATTGCTTACTGGAAAAAATGTTCAAAACAAATTTAAAACATCCTGTAACAAGTGTACTGCATTGTACAAGGAATATAATTTTAGTACAATGAGGAAGGTGTATCAAAGAGCACATGTATGTTTCATATGCAAGGAGCCTATGATTCGAAAACAGCCCAAAATTAATCTTTATCTGCCACTGGCAAAATGTATTTTCCTTGAATGTGGGTTTCAATGCTGTTTCAATGAATGTGAGTTTCAAGGGCAGAGATGTTTTAATGCTAAGTTTTCATTGTGAGACTGCATTGCTTTGTTTAACAGATGACTTAGTGTTTGTGCTGTAAAATACAAAATAAAACTTTCAAATGAAGTCCAACTCATCATAGAAGTAAAGCAGTATGCACATTAGTGTTTATGGTAAATGGAGTGAAATAGCCAAGTATAATGGTTCATTGGAATGGCTGCAGAGGCTCCATTCAACCATTATTTTGTCAGGGGGGGAAGGGCAGCAAACTCAGACAGGCCCAGCTGAACTATACCTCCCAACTGTCCAGATTTTCAAAGAATGAATAGATTTTTGCTTCTTATTTTTGGTTTGTTCATAAAATTTGTAGTTTTAATTCCTAAATGATTTGCCAGAAGTCACTCTAAGTTTCAGACTTCATAACCTTCAGAAAAATGCATGTTAAAGTAAGAGCTGTTCTATCAACTGTCTCAGTTTATACAAGAGCAATTGTTAGTACTGTTTATATGTGCCCCCAATATATTTGGCCTTGTTCAGATTTACTGCATTAACAGGTTGAGAGGTACATGCAAATAAATTGCTTTATAGAATTAGGCATAGCCAACCTCTCAACTGTCCCCAATTTTTGGCTCAAAATGTTGCTCTTCCCCTTATAATCCCTCCATAAAATAGCAATTTTGGAAGAAAACATGGAGGGTTTACAATTAAGAAATAACTGTAATAATCAAAGTTATAGATTACTTGAAATGCATGTAGATTCTTTTATATTTTGTCAGCTGCTCAAGGTAGCAGTACTAATATTAAAGTGTCCCTTCTTTGACAGGTAGCAGCTGTATTGTGTGTCTATTTTATATTTTTGCATCACGTTTTGTCCATTTTTCATAAAATTGTGTTTTTGGCAAATTAGTGACATCACTAAAGACTGAAGTTAGAAAATGACAGACATTTGAGTTTCAGATTTTATACCCTTCAGAAAATTCATACTAATGCAAGACCTATTCTATTATCTTTCTAAGTTTATTAGAGCAATATTTAAAAATTGTCCTTATTGTTGGGCCTATGTCCCACTTCTGTGTATGGCTTTGTCCAGATTTCTTGCTCTTGAGGTTGAGAGGTATGACAAATGTGTCAGGGCCATCACAGTCAGCCAGAGAGATTTCAAATTGTGACATGCTTGTTGCACCCCACTCCCCATGTAGTGACTCTGGATGTGTCCAAGCAAGGCAAGGAGTAGTTGTATCTACCTTGGATGGGGAGGACACACTGCATAAGTACTACAGTGGCTTTTCATCTGTCCTTGATTTTGCAGAATGGTCTGGTTTCTGTCATATTTTTGTACTGTTGATTTATGCTTATTACTCAAAGTGCCTGTTGCTCTGTGTTTTAAGTAGCAATGCTTTAATGACCATAAGGTAAGCTTGTCTGAGATCGTAAGATGCAAGTAAGCTTTAATAAGCATACTGTTAAAGAATTGCCAACATTGAGAGCCTTTCTGTTGTTGCCATGCAGAGAATACTTGACTAGATAATGTATAAGCCTTGGGTATTAAAGGACAGGATTCCATTATTTTAAAAAGCTCATTACACTTGTTGGAGACTTCCAGTCATCTCTACAGACTTTACCCGTAAACTAAACAGAATGCCAATCATGTGTGGTCCATAACCTGTACAGTAATCCTTTAAGCAATGTATCTTGAGCTTGTTTCTTGTTTGCTTTTCATTTTTACTTTTATCATGTTTTCCCCATGAAACAAGTTGTCAGGCAGCAGGTCTTTTTGGATAAGAAACATTTTTACAAGTGGGGCATCACATATATTTCTACTTTCAGCATGTTACTTGGTACTTTAATAAAGCTGAATATATTATAATTAGGACTGCAGTGCAAGGAGAAGTGGTTTGAGTTGAGTGCTTCTGGTTTTTCTTATACTTGATTTTGACTGGCATTCCAGTAATGTATTTAAAAAGTAATTTATTTTTTCATGCCTCACAACCTTTTGTTTCCATCTAGATATTAAGTAAGCTGTCATGCAGCCAATGCATTGAAATATTTTTATTCTTCTACACTTATTTTTGTCTTGATTGGACTTTCATAATGATGGTTTGCCACCCAGGGCAGCGTATTTAATTAAAGTTAGTTTTTTGTGGTTTTGTGCATAGCTCCTCCCCTTTCTGGTTGACCACACCCCCCTTGACCCCACCCATTCAGCTGTCTCCTGCAGCCCCCCTGTGATTTGAAGTCACCAGCCGCCACTGATGATACCCCTGAGAAGGAGGAATTTCCTTCCACTGCCATCTGTAACCTTAAAAAATGAATTTCAGAACCCATTTGTCTGAAACAATCTCTTGCCAAAGAGGAAAAAAAAAATGAGATCCAGACTTTCTGGAAGAAAGAAAAGGGGCCAGGGTGAGAGTGATTCACAAAGTTAAAGGGGCCAGAGTGAGAGTGATTCACAAGGTCAAAGGGGCCAGGGTGAGAGTGATTTACAAGGTCAAAGGGGCCAGAGTGAGAGTGATTCACAAGGCCTCTTGAACAGTCTTTTAGAGCTGTTGGAATGTCCTTGGTTTTAGCAAGTTCGAGACTTATTTTTGAACCCATCCCCCATTTCATTTTTTCTTTTAACCAAAACTGGATGAGAAGATAGAAAATCCCTTGGACAATTTGGAAAAGGAGGAAAGAAAAATCTTAGAGATTCCCTGGATCAGCTTGTCCCTTTCATCACACTTTTTGATCACCTCTGCAGCAGATGGGACAAACACTAAATCTCTATCCAAGGGAGAATTTAAAATCTCATTTTTAACATCACCTGTGAGATTCTGAGAATGCAGCCATAAAAACCTCCTCAAATCTGTATCTGCAGATATCCCTAGAAGTATCTACAGTCATACACACATTGCATACGATGAGTAGTAACCTGTGCAATAGAAGAAACTAAGTTACTGAAAGCAGATTTTTCCTTACAAAAAGAAACTGCAGATAAGATTCCTCATACTTCCACAATTTGTCAGAACAGATGTCGACATATGAGCCTGGCAATTCAAAGTTCTAAAAATCAAAGCACACTTTTTCCCAGACCTATCAATAATTTTCCATCCTTGTTAGAAAGAGTAGATTCGGAATTAGCTAAATGCTTAGCAGGAGTGGGATCAACTAAAGCAATAGCTGCTGGGTCAGGTGTGGGAATAGTGTATACAAACTTAAAAGATGGTGAGCTTTGTACATCCTATCTGTTTTTTAGGGTAGATGGCCGACTATCAGGAAAACTGAAGGCAGTAAAATATCCTTTAATCCAGACAGAATATGAGGAATGGGTGTAAGTTCTGGAAAATCCTTCTGTAACAAATAGTATTTTCAGTGAGGAAACACTAAGGTTTCTCAGTCCCTCAGAAAATACTGACACATTCCAGCAATATTCTCAAAGAAAGAGAAATCCCCACAGGTAGTATCAAATACTGATCTGTCTTCCGAGTCACAATCAGACGTCTGAGGGAAAAACTTGCATCCTTCCCTGCATCATCCTTTCCAGATTCAGAACCTTGAATCTCTTCAGGAAAAGAGTGCTCCCTCTTTTCTTTACCAGAAATTGTTTTACAAAAAGGATCAATAGCCTGAATTAAAACCTGAGCCAGACCCAGTAAACTAATCCTATCCAAAGAAATGTGAGGATAAGTAAATACATATTTTTTTTTGACAGGAAAAATCGGGCCAACCATGTTAGTAATGGCAGCAGCTTCTTTCCAAGGGATGGGCACAGCATTCTGACACAACAGGGAAACCTTCCCTGTTTCTTCTCCCAGGACTAATGAGAATGAGTGACTCTCCCTTGCCTAATGAGGGGACACCAAGAGCTGCAGAGGACGTGGCTAAGCTCTATGTCCTACAGTAGAGGGACCCAGAGTAAAAGATAAGTGATTGGAGGTACAAGTGACCATAGCAGAGTCCCCCACACTGTGGCTGATACAAATTGCTAGCCTGCTATGGTAGCAAAAGCTGCTTGCTTAACTTTTTCTTTTTGTGGTTGGAAGAAGGACTGAAAATGGGATTGGTGGTCTGTTTCATGGTCAAGCTGAAGATGATACGTCTTTCCTATGAAAGACTAGCAGCAATTGCCAGTAAGCACTAGCAGTCCAAAAATGTTGCTATTTTGACAGTAAAAAAAAAACACTTTAAAGCACTTTACCAGCCTCACAAAAGAAAAATATAGTGCATTAAGCACATTTTTTTCCACAGAAAATTTTTTCATTTACTGCACACTACATTTAAACGGACAGAAAAAAATGAGTGCTCTGTTTAAAAGTATGTTAGTCTCAAGGCAGAAGAGTAAAGCACAGCACCCGGCACTCCTAGCTTTAAAATAACCTTCTTGAAGAGGAAAGTAATAAAACAGCAACAAAATTAAGAAAAGGGAAGTTTTTTCCCAAAGGGGACTTACCTACTTGGCAAAGGAAAGCACAAGCCAATCATTGATCCTTGAAACTCTGAGGAGCCTAGACTTCAGTGGCAGTAAAGATCTGAAGCACTTTGCACCCAAAGTTGCCTTTTCATCAGCTCAGCTTCAACTGACTAATGTTTTGGGTACGTGGAAGCTGCCCTGAAGCTATGGAAGCTGGCTGGCTGCTGTATCTTTGGCAGGATATAACCAGTATAGCTAAGGCTACTGCAGCAGTGTCCAAAAAACAAACTCTAGCATCCGACAATTGGCAAAAAAACTGGAACACAAACCAGCAACCACTGTTGAAATATCTTTTAATTCTGGTACCTCGGCCTTCGCCTTCTCAGCAGTTTTCAGTTTGATGAGCATCAAGGTGTTCTTTTTCCAGTTTCAGATTGAGATCAGTGCATTCTGTGTACTATATGCATCTCTTGTACTGTAGTATGTTATGAAACTTATTACTTCCCCTACAGTATAAGATAATAAAAATGTATAAATGTATAAATATAGTTATTCACTTCACTGAATGCCATTTTCTGTGTGTGTGTGGATGTGTGTGTGTATATATATATATTTATATATATATATATATATATATATATATATATATATATATATATATATATATATATATATACACACACACACACACACACACACACGTGTGTGTGTGTGCAAGCATATGTCATTTTGCTGAATAGTGTTTCTCTAAATCACAACTCAATGAAAAATCTCACCAAAAAATAATTTAATTAAAAACTGATTAATAGAATCACAAGTAATACAAAACTTAATTTGGCTCAAATACACTTCAGAACCTGGGAGCAAACATACTTAAATATACTAGCACTATGGTTGTACAACCTCAGAAAATAAGGAAGACTAAACTGTAGATCACTGCTGCACACAAATGGAAACCACACTACCAGTTAAATGGTGTAGGTAACACCAATCAGCTGTTTGTAGAACTGTATATAGCTGCTGATTGTCAACCAGTTAAGGCACTGTATCACAGTTCATCTCTTCAAAACCTGAAACACAAGGTAACAGCTTTCAGAAATTCCAAATGAATGAATGATTCCTTGACTCCAATACCCTAATTAGTTGCAGATCTCTCTCAGCAGTTCTTTCAAGGAGTACTAGGAATCCCAGAAATTAAATGTACATGCAAGTCATAGAGTCTATATTACGTGATCAAAAAACGTTTTCATTGAACGCCTTTTCATCGACACATAAACCATGAACTCCCAAAACATTGAATGGCCACTTCAGTGAATTTTTTCCTAGGGGAAAAAAATCACTTGGCCAACCAAACACTAAAACTCTCAGCCCTATGAAGTGGGGGGCTTAACCCCCACACCCCCTAACTAAATATACCAACTCCAAGTTCACTCTACAGTGGAGAACAGGGAAAATTCCAGATGACGGCCAAGAGTTTTTTCCCCTGGAATAAAATTCACTGAAGTGGCCGTAAGGAGTTTTAGGACTTCACTGTTTGTGTTGATGAAAAGGCGGTTGATGAAAATGTCTTTTGACAAGGTGCTATAGACCCAAGTCATACACTCTGCTCTACCCTCAAGCTAAGATCCTCAAACTGCATCTCAAATTAAACAAATGGCTTCCATTCCAACAAACACCACATGCGGTAATGCCAAGACTCCACAAAATGTTGTGTATGAGGAAACTGCAGCAAATACATCAAAAATGCTCAAAAAAAATCAGAATAACACACTAGAGGAAAATGGTTGCCCTCGGCCTGCCTAGTTGTGAACAACTTTAAATTGATAAGCATAAGTCTCTTTCAAATACTGAAGTAACTGTCATGCGCATTCAGGAAATAAAAGCTTTAATACTTCAATTTAGGAGACATACCCATCCTTACTTAGGAAAGCCAAGTAGATTAACTGTTTAATTAAGCTTTCAAAGTGGGAAACCATATCCTGCCTCACCATATATCTGTAATCAGCATGCGATTATCTGATGAAAATTGAAGTATCCCTTAACAAGACCACAGCTGAAATTTTCACAAACACTTTTCACTACAGCATATTCAAAATAAATAAGTAGAAACTTAGCCTTTGGAACTATGACCAAACTATCAAATATCTAAAAAAAATGGTATTCTATATAACAAGATGAGCATGCTGTGTTTTCAAACTCATAAATACGTAAATGAGATGAATACTGTTGTAAACATACTCATGTTTGCATGAACAGAATGTAACTGCCTGAAGCTATGCCCACGTGCCAGAAAACTGAGCTGAAGAAAGTGTGTGCAAATTTCTAGTATTTGTCATTACACTAACCGTACATGAGCACTCCATAACTTTACATTACACAAGCAGTACATGAGGACTCAGTAACTTTTTCATACAATAAAAAAAGCCTTTTCTAATAGGAAGATTACTCACATTCAAATCTACAGAGATAAAGCTGGTTGGAGGCTTGCCTCCTAACTTACATGTTGATATCAGTTAACCCCCTGAGCCATAGCTTAATGTGGAGGCATATCAGAAGGACACGTGTAACAGTAACTACCTCCTCCATAAGTACAGGCATGTTTGCACTACAACCAGCATGCCGCTTTAAATAGGGTTGCCACCTTTTCAAATGGCCAAAGTGGGACATTTTCGGTACAAACATCAGATTTTACAGGCCGACACAAACCCACGGTCAGTACAAAGGATAGAACTTAACTTTTTTGCCTAAATAAAAGCTTATTCTTGTAGTATTTTAGTTGCTTATTCTGTTTCTTATAACATTTAGGTATTTTAGATGCTGTTTTATGCAACGATTAGATAAAATAAAGGAAATAATTTTGTCCTAAAATCTCAGGACATTTGCCATTTTTTAAATTTTTTGTCAGGACACAACTGCCCAAAGAGGGGATTGTCTCTCGCAAAGTGGGACAGGTGTTAACCCTAACTTTAAAGAAGTCATAGCTGCATACTTCTCCAATTCATTAGGCTAGGGGCCATGATGGTTTCCAGATGACATCAGTAGTTCACAACCATAAGAGATACAGTCACACAACATATTTTGATATCTTATGTTTTCACTCCCAATACATTTTCCCATTAACTTTTCTCTTATAAACCTATATGAATCCATCAACTAGTTGCATCTCTCAACCACTTTGTGACTTAATAGTATTATAGCACTAGCCAACTTCACCACAGCAACAGTAATCAGAAACAGAGCACACAGGTTTGCTACTTTGCAAACATTCAATCGTATTAACAACCAAACAAACCATTATAATGTATGTATTTACATCATTAACAACACACCTCAATAAAAACAACCACCAATAAAACAATGGCATATCACAGAAAAATGCAATAAAAAACAAGAACACAGTTAATAAATCGTGTACAGCATTTAAAGAAATAACACCACCTTTCAAACATAAACCTGCAGTAAATATACTAGCATTATTACATCTAAACACGATTCATTGAAAACTATAAAAACAACATAACTATAACAGTAAAAAACTGCAAAAAAAAAAAAAAAAAAGTGCACACACTACAACAACATATTAAACTAAGGTGCAGATTCAATAAAGGCTACACAGTCCGCTAAGACTGTGTGCATGTTGTGGTGTGATGCACACACTATAGCGTGCTGTTTTGTATTTATTAAGTGGCTGTACATGCACAAACACAGTAAACACCATGGCATGCTAATTACAGCATAAACAGCTAAATTTTGTAAGCTATAAAGCAATCATGTAGACTCAGTGTAAGTTTTCCCTGCAAATTCCAAAACATATTGGAATACAGCCACAGAAGGTACTGTACATGGAAATAATGTTAGAAGCTGCAGTTGCTCTTATACATGCTCATATATGCAACAGGCACAAGTGTATACTGCTGCTGCTGCTAAAAGACCTTGGCCAAGAAGGAGAAGGGTATTTAGACCCCTTTTAACCTACCATGGTCTGCATAATGTAGAAATTGTAGAGTGCTACAGGGTGGATAGAGACACTACAGGAACTCTGCAACCTCTGTCATCCACAACTGAGAACAAGGGCAAACCCAGTGGAACCAATTCCTGTGGAGACTAAGGTATATGTAGCACCTAGAATATTAGTTACAGGAACCTTTCAGAGGCCAACAGCAGATATCCTCTGGACATCACAGGCATCGGCATCCAGGATCCTACATCAATTCCTGAATGCTGTGCTACAACATGCCACTGACTATATACAGTTTCCCCGTACACCCAAGGAGAGAGCTGCAGCTATGCAGGATTTCTACCCTAGCAGAGTCGCCACAGCCACATGCAGGTGATGAGTCAGGGGGGTAACCAGCCACTGTGGGTGTAGGTAGATGTAGGCATACAAAATATGCCATTGCCCTGGCCAAGAAGCAACATTTAGCACGTGCTCACCACCTAGGTGGGTAAAACCTGCATCCTATGCACATACATACAATAACATTGATGCCAGGCAACACTCACAGCCGTTACTTACTCATGTAATGACTATGTACTGCTAGCATCACACACTCACCTTGATAGTCCAGCAGTTATAAGTGTTTTATTTCAGGTTAAGTTTTAGACATTTGTCATATTCCATGTTCAAGAACACAAATGAATGGAAGATTCTTGCATACTGTTACTTGCTAATGTAACAAAGTATAAGGTGTGTTATATAAGGTTGTGTTTGTAACATATCACATTCACACACAAACCAATGTGTAGTCCAAAACAAGGAATACCAAATGAGTACTGCATTGTTTACCATGAAAATACCAGAATGACTACACAATTGCAAGAGCAAAACTCTTGAAACCCAAATTTTGTTGTGGAAACAAATAGTACTCCCCACCACAAAAGCTACAGGAAAATGACAGTTTGTACAATCCAAGGAATAACTCCTAATTCACTTGTTATAAATGCTTTCCACAGTTTTCATAAAATGTGCACATATTTACAACACAAAAGTCAATTGTATATGATTGTAAGGCACCTCTCACTGTGCCCAGCACTGCCCAGGTGGTAGCTATGGGCCATCCTAGAAGCATAACATCCATGTGTCATTGACAATACAGTACTTTACATTGCCATAGAATTGGATAGAAGACTGTAAGGTAACCAGTTTTAACTGAAACACTTGTAATGACAGTTAATAAGGCTGTCTATCTGTGAAAGTTGATACATGGCAAAAATGCCTATGCCAAGAGTGAAGTATAAGAAGTGCATACAGATAATGGTTTAATCCTCTAATGCATATAAATAACAGTTCTCTTTGTAACATGTGAACAAATCTAGCATGTACCTAAAAAGTACAATCCTAACTTAGCAACATCAGAAGCCTTCTGTGCAGATAAATCAAAAGGAATATCAATACTTTGTGTTTTATAAATACATATGTCCTCTCACCTTCAAGTTTCCTAGCTATATGGTTACCCTGTTGTGGTATAGATTCAGGCCTCTGAACATGGTGAAGATGCAAATGAAGTTTGAATGTGAAAATATACAGCTGTTGCCTAGTTCCTCCTATGGCAGCAAGTGTAAGTTAAGGGCTACAATACAGGTGAGCCTGGGTTCTAATACAGCATAGCCCAAAGTTTTATTACTGTTGTTCCAGTTTACTTTATATAAAAATTAAAATTAGAAAAATAATTACACACAAAAATAACTGTCTTTAGCAGGTGCATTGAGCATACACAGGATATCAGATATATATATATATATATATATATATATATATATATATATATATATATTAATATATTAATGTGTAACTGTGTGCATCAGTAGAATTATGTTTGCACAATTAAACATTTATTTTCTGAACTTTTATGTCACACAGATACACGGTTAAACACTCAACTCTTTAATGTATATGTATAACTAATGAGCAGATGAAACAAACAAGGTCTCAGTTGCAATGCATACTCTGCACAGTAATGAATGTAAAAAATACACTTATAGCCCAACCTTCCCTATGGCAAGTGGTATAAGTTAATGCTCATAATACAGCTGAGCCAGGGTTCTGATCTAGCGTATTCAAAATTTTATTAATACTTGTCCACTCAATTTTAAAAAAGTAAAGAATAAAGAAAACATAATTATAAGTAACTCTTATGAAATATGTGTGTGACTGAGAGTATACTGACAATTATGTTTTCTGTAATTATATTGTTCTTTTCTGGCCTTGGATGGACTTCATACTTCAATGATAGTCACACACAAATGTATAAACCTGGACCTTGTCAGGTCGCACACATACATGGTTAACTCACCACTCTGTCCTGTGTATATATAATTAATTAGCATGTCTGACGAGCACTTTTTCTGTGGCAAGGATGAAAAAAACACCTATGTGTAAGCATGTTTTTTTCTATTTTACATGGCTTTGAATACCACATTGTACAAATTACTTTTATCAATGTGTAAGACATAAAAAATGTGTCAAGTCATAAAATTTATACCCCTAATGCATGTCTGCAAAATGAAATCAACTAACAGTTACAGCAGCATCCAAACCAAAATCTGATGCCAACTGTCACATTACCCTTCTGTGTTCATAAACTGCTTTCCTTTCTATTTGGCACTGTTTGTTTTTATACAGTACTTTACTGTGGTCATTTCCTCTCACATTTCTAATAGTTATCACATGTAATTATGTAATTGCATCATTAATACATATGTAAAAATATTATATAGTGCTGGATTCTAACCCTGTATCATCTGTGCTCAAAATAACTCAAAAAAAGTATTGAGACTGCTTTCCCTGTTTGTGCATAGTTGAGCAACAAGCAAACACAGGTCTCTGTTTCATTGATAAAATTATAAGAGTTGTATTGGTTTGCTAAGCTCATAGAGTGCATTTGTAAAGGTTTCTGCATCTTGGGCAGCGTTATCCTTCCGCGTGGGGGCTGTGAAACTTACCACCTCTGTCTTGAGTAAGGTGAAGTTTGCTTTAGAAAAGTTTGTACTGTGGTTTCCTTAGCTGGGGTGGTGGTGGGGTGAGGACAGTCAGAGTGATTAGTTTATGGTCTGATCTAACCAGTGACTGGTTGACCTCCGGTGTGGAACACCTGTCGGCCATGTTGGTGATGACCAGGTCCACTATGTTTTCACCTTTGGTAGTGGAGTTTACCAGCTGATCCAGGGCATTTGAGTTGATGAATTCCAGGAAGCACTGGGTCAGGGAGTTTATACTTGAGTAGTTTTCCCAGTGAATGGTAGGGTAATTGAAATCGCCCAATTTCAGGGTGTTCGGTAGGACCTTCATGTTTTCCAGTGTCTCCAGAAAGGTGGAATGGTGGTCCTGGGTCATGGAGGGTGATCTGTAGCAGGCCACAATTTGCATTGCAGATTTGCCTGATGTTAGTTGTACATGGATGATCTCAGTGATATCATGCTGCGCCACTAACCTGGAGGTGTAGAGGTATCCTTGATGAATATGGATACATCTCCACCTTTTGTGTTTCGGTCCATGTTCTGTGGCCGAAATGTGTGGTATGAGTTGTAGTACAGTAGTGCTGGAGTGCTCTCTGGAGCCTTAAACCAGGTTTCAGTTACTGCACAGATGTCGATATTCTCCATACTGAGGAGTGCATTTTGAGATTTAAACTCCTGGCGTTGAGTAGCATAATCCCCAATTTTTTCTTAATTGTGCTGTTTACGGAGGTGGGTTTGACTTTTGAGCCTTGCCCAAAAAAGGCATTATGGGGGCAGCAAGAGCCTTGGCCAGTATTCTAAAGCCTAGGGGTGACAGCTGCAAGCTGTCTCTTGTGAAGCAATGTGGCTTTTCGAGCATGTCGTCCCAGGCTGACAGACACTGGATCCCCTTTGAATGACACCAGAAGCTTAGCCAATTGTTGAAATTTATCATTTTTTCTTTATACTGAGGTATGATTCTTGGTGAGGGCAGAATGCTACTCGGGGTCAGAGTCATACCAGCCAGGGCTACATGATCAGAGAGCTCTTCCATGTCTCTCTTCATGTAGTCCAGGGAGGTACATCTCAGGTCATTCACACCAACATGAACAATAACAGAGTCATATTTGTACTTGTTCTGAAGTGACCTGAGTGCTTGTGTTATGTGGCAGATTCTGGCTCCCGACAGGCAGCTAACAGTAACCTTCTGCTTGTCCAGCCTAGTGAGTGGAACATCAGTGTGCCTGACTATAGAGTCACCTATTACTAGTGTGTTAGGTAAGTTATTTCGCCTTAAGGTCTGTGATTGTGCGGCACACTGATTTTGTGTTTTATGTGTTGTCTGGTTTGTGATGGGAGGTGCAGATTGCTTGGTTGTCTGCTTTGGAGGTTTCTAATTCTTTTGCAGGTTTTTATTTAGAGCCTCCAAGTATGATTTTGTGTATTTATTTGTATATTTTGCCAGTGCTGTTTTAGTAGGTCTGTGTGTGGCTGGAGGTGTGGTGCAAGTGTTAACCTTCTCCTCTTGACTGTCTGTTCCAGTCTTGGGTGGAGACAGCTTAGCTTTCAGTTTGGCTGCATAATTGCATCTCTTGCATATGTTAGTGTTTTGTGGTAGGAGGAGAGGGTTGTCTGTGTACATGAGGCAGTTGTAACATTGCCTCTGTATACCTAGATTCACCAGCTGGACTGGAGAGTACACCTGAAATTGCCCTTTGGTCATGCCTGAATAGTAGGCTGAGCTGCTTGGTTGGTATGGGGTGAATATAGAGCTTTGCCCTACTGGGCAATCAAGTGTCAGGGTATATTAGTGCTTGCTATTAGGTCTGAGCAAGTGCTGGGCTGTAGGATGCTTTTTGAGTGCTTAGGTTGAGAGTTAGACTAGTTTCAAAGGAAAAACTGAAGAGGAGACTTAGTGAAGCCGGGAATAATTTAACTGCATCTAACCGGCACTTCCCAATGCGTAAAACCGTGCAAACACTGTTTTTACAGTAGGGAAATGAAAGAAAAATTAGCTCAAAATGGCCAATAAACTACTAACTTCTGGGCTGGAACCACTCCTCCAGGGGCAGGTAGGTTGCTCAAAGCTCCCCTCTCACAGGTGAACAGAGAAACTTCCTTCTATCCAAGCAAGGTATGGGCAACTCAAAAACTAGTATCACAGCCCTAAATTCAGCACTAGACTGAAAACTGGACTATACTAGCTTAGAAAGGCAGGAAACTAGGAATTTTTTTTTTTTTTTTTTTAAAGATAAGGCAAAAACAGTAAAAAATACACTTAAAACAGCTTTAAACGACTACAAACAATCAGAAAAGGCGATCACACTTTAGTGTGCAGCCTACAACAGTTAACTTATTTAAACAAAAAACAACTTGTTAAAAGTGCAGGCAGTCAAATAAGCATGATATGTGAAAAAACAAGTTTTTAAATCACAATAAACACTGGAAAATCTGTGTTTAGGCAGAAAACAGTTAAGTACAGCAAGAAAGTACAGAAAACTGATACTTAATCACTCCAAGGTCTCTCTTCTAAGCTAGAAGGCTTGTATCAGTTTAAGGCTTTCTAGTGCTACCCAGTAGGTTAGTTACAGGAAAAATGGCAAACAAGTGCAGATGTGGTCTTTTAATCGAGAAAGTTGAGAGAGACAGACAAACTGTCCAAATAGTCAATAAACTACAATTTCTGGGCCAAGAGTCTCTCCTCTCATAGTAGACAGGCTACCTAGTGCTTACCACTCCCACTGATAAGCTAGAAGGCTTTCCTCCAACACAGAAAGGCTTGCGGGGCTCAGAAGCTTACCAACAGTCCTGGACACAGCAACTCTATCTGGGCCAAGAACCTCTCCTCTCATGGTAGACAGGCTACCTAGTGCTTACCACTCCCACTGATAAGCTAGAAGGCTTTCCTCCAACACAGAAAGGCTTGCAGGGCTCAGAAGCTTACCAATAGTCCTGGATACAGCAACTCTATCTGGACTAGGCTAGTTATAGGAAAGGTGGGAAACAAGCGCAAGTGTGGCTTTTAAACTAGAACTTTGAAAGAGATGGGAAAAAAAACTGCCCAAATGGCCAATAGCTACAATTTCTGGGCCAGGAACCACTCATCTTGTGGTAGATAGGCTACCTAATGCTTACCACTCCCATTGATAAGCTAGAAGGCTTCCCTCCAACACAGAAAGGCTTGGGGGGCTTACATGTATTACTTATGTTTACTGCCCAGTTAATCTTCATACTATTAAAATCCATGTAAAAACACAACCAAAAGGAAGGCACTTTTTTAATGAGTGAACACACATTTACACTCAGTCATGTGTTACCTATACCTATGCACTTGAAACTTTGTATCTCAGTACTTGTTCCCAAATACCAACTACACTATACAAATAAATACCAAAAATGCATTGTTACATACCATGGTACACATTTATAATGACATTATTCATGCAGATTGTATTATACTTGCATTAATGCTTTCACTCTGGTCAATTGGTGTGCGCATGTGTGTGTGTGTGTTTCACTTACTTGACATTTAACAGACTATTTTAGACCAGCATATTAGACACTCCTACTACCATCATCTCACCAGACACTGCTATAAATTTTTGTCTAACACTATACCGTGATGCTTGTGTTAAGTACTATACTTTGTAAATAATTAGGTAGGGGTTCTACTCTCACTGCAGTCAACTGCTGTGTGTGTGCATTCAACAATCAGTATGGTGAAAATTTTAGAATGACATGCGACTCCACAGCTATGTCAGATCCTCCTCCAAACATCATCTTGTAACATACACTGATGATGTCATCCTGTATAATATGCACTTTGACAGTATTCAAGACGAACCTGTGCTGTGGCAGTAACATTAACTACTGTGTTTTCAAGCTACTTTACCTACATATATATGGGTTCTAAGCTGACACCAGATAACATGAGTGTGTATACATCCAAATATTACTTTTGAGACAATTTTGCATGTTCTCCTCAGCATGAAATTATGCTATCATACTCATGAAGTGCAATTTGACAGTGTTAAAGTCAGACATATGTAGTGGTGCTGTTATATTGCGTGACATTCATCTTCTACACTTACATGGGTGTAATGATCAAATCAGGCCCAATCTACTGATGCTGGTGTGTGTGTGTGTGTGTGTGTGTGTGTGTGCGTGTGTGTGTGGTGCATTACGGTCATTTTATGATCTTTGTAATCGCTCTTCATTTCGCTACCATTTAGGAGTACCCTTCATGTATTCACCATCCTCCTTTTTTTTTTGGCTACATGACATCCTTCCTGCAGAGGATTGGAGGATGTCCTCATGTCAAATATGCATACACACACCATGAAGCGGAGTCTTTCCATAAGCCTCTGCAAGCCATCTCCAGACCATTGCATTTTTGATTGCTAATTCTGTCATGGTGTGGTGCACATGTCCTATATGGACAGTGGCAGTATGTAATACAATCCAACAAATAAACACATCTGCACAATAGTTTTACTGTCTTCCATCATATAGATATAGGAAGTTTGTTTTAAATCATATAATAATGGTTAGGATTTTATGTGATGTTGGCCGTTAGCCTAATAATATCCCGTGACCCTATGAACAGTTGTCCTGTTAATTTTGCTGTCATTGATGTGTGCTAATATTAAGGTGTGGATGTACAGTATGGCTACAAGAAGGTATTATGATCTGTGATATCAGCTAATATACTGATGGCCGCTGCTGCCATTTTATTACATGCTCCTTCTATAACAGTTGTAGTAATATGAGAACTGCCGACATGGTATGATACAGTTCTATGCATATTGTTGGCTTATTAGGACATGTGTTGCTGTAGAGCAGATCAGCATTCCACAGAGTTCACATTACACCATCACAGTGACACTTGCAGTATGGCACAGGTGTGCATGTGTGTATGTACTATCATTAGATGCTCTGTGACAGACAAACAAGTCTTGTTTCATTCACATGTTGTTACACTGCAAAAAACACAAAAAATTATCATGTTTTGATTCAATTTCAACCCTGTGGAATTCATTGCATGTGCAGTTGTGTTATTCCCAAGGATTATTGAGGTCATCAGCAGCACCACTGTGTGACTATTAGCGTTTGTGTTAGGAAAGGTTCTGCATAAGCCACAAACAACTGATCTGTAATGTGTTCTTGTGTGGCATCAAGCCACTCAAACACAGCTTTTTCATGATACACATATAGGCATATGTTGTGCAATTGATGTAATTATGTGATGCTGGTGCAGCTGTATGACTGTGTGAACAGTGCCAATATGTGTGGAATGTGTTGAATGACCAAGGTGGTATCTGGTGGTCTTTTCACAAAACATTTATTCAAATAAATGTGAAATTTTAAGGGGAATACAGAACAAAGCACATATCTGTTTGTGGATGGAACCAGACATACTCAGCTGGAGAAAGCAGACGATCTGCTAGCTGACAATTTGTCTTAGGTTCATAGGTGTGTACTAGGCTAATTGACCTGGAGCCTTTACAAGCCTAGCCCAAAAAAACTGCCCAGGCACCATGCCACCTGGTTCATTATCTTAGGTTCATAGGTGTGTACTATGCTAACTGCCCTGGAGCCTTTACAAGCCTAGCCCAAAAAAATTGCCCAGTCACCATGCCACCTGATGTTAGTTCACAGACCCTCTATCCAGTAGGGCAACTAAAGTGATCCCTGGGGTAAACTTTCTGTTACCCATCCACTCATCAAGATTTATCTTGAAGAGGGCCAGCGAGGTGCTCTGCTTGACATGAATGGGAAGCTTATTCCAGAGTATGGGCTGTCTTTGGGAAACTAACCTGTCCCTCCAGCATGTTCTGTTAATTGTGACAATGAGGTTGTGATCTCTGGAGCATGTGGCATGGGGGGATTGGGATTTCCTTAGGTGTAGCATTTCAAGTAGGACTGGGTCAGACATGGCTTTGTAAGTCAAGCAGAGATCACCTCTAAGTAGATAAGAGACTAAGAACAGCTGAAGTTTCTTGGGTCTGTCTTTATAGGACATGTCTTTAAGGTCTAGGATCTTTTTTGTGAAGTACTTTTGTGGCCTCTCCAGCTGTTGTAGGTGTCTGGTCAGGTACATGCCAAACGGGGTGTTATATTCGATGATTGGTCTAATCAGGGATGAGTAGAGAGCGAGGATGACCTCTTTCTTCCTGGATGTGAAACCCTAGGTTATTAGATGTGTCATGTAAAAGGACTTTCTGACAACAGTGGCAATGTAGTGGTCGAAGGTGAGGTGGCTGTCAACCTGGGTGCCCAGATCTCTTATGGCCTGTTCAGCGGGCTCCCATCAATGTGGTCATTTGTGGGAACTGAGTTTTTTTCCAAAGGGGATAATGCATTTTTTGGCATTAAACTTCAGGCCATGGTTCTGACGCTGGTCACTGGACTCAGAAAGGCCATTTTGTAGGATGTATGCATCACTTGGGGAGTTGATAATGACTCCTAGCTTGCAGTCATCAGAGAACTTTGTCAGCCAGAGTCCTTCTGTGTTGGCCAGGACTTCTGAGAAGTAGATGCCAAAGAGGAGAGGGCCCAGGATGAGCCCTGTGGGACTCCACTCATGACTGGTCTACAGTCTGACTTGGAATCTGCAAGTTTCACTCTGTGGGTCCTGTCTGTAAGCAAGTTTGCAACCCATCTAGTGATGTAAGAGTTGATGCCTAGTTTGTTGAGTTTATCAGTGATACCTGAGTGGGGAATCCTATCAAAGGCCTTGGCCAGGTTTAGGTAGGCTGTATGCACTGCCTTACCCTCATCCACAGTCTTGGTGACTGCCTCGAAGAAGTCAACCAGGTTCAGCAGGTAGGATCTCCCCTTGACAAAGCCAAACTGTGTGGGGTCAAATGTTTGGAGAGTGCCTATATCTTTGTTAAGCATGTCCATGATGATGCATTCCATAGCTTTGCATACCAGACTCATCAGGCTAATGGGGCGATAGTTACCGGGGTCTGTAGTTGCTCCCCCCTTATGGAGCAGGATGACTGTAGCAGTGCGCCATTCATTAGGGACATAGCCTGCGGTAAGGCTGCACACGCATGTTGTCAGCTCATTTTGTAGCTCATGTAGGATGTAGCCAGGGATATTATCAGGTCCCATGGATGCTGTATTCTTAGCTTTGGACAATGCAGCTTTTACTTGTGCAGCAGAAACGGTTGGTACCAGGCTTTCTTCTGGTATTGTGATAGGGCCCTTGTGGGAGGGGGATAAAGTTGGCACTGAATCTGTTGGCCAATATGTTGGCTATATCTGTTGGCTCAATATAGGAGGTGCCATTGTGCAATAACTCTGAGCAAATCTGGGTATTGCCTTGGAAGTTTTTGATATAGCTATAGAAGGTTTTGTGGTTGTTTTTGTGTCAGCCATCATTCTGCCTTCATAGCTGGCTTTGGAGGATTTGATAAAGGATCTCAGCTTTTTGTTGAGACTGATAAGGGAGGTTTTCCAGTCTTGCGACTTTATTTTTTTCTGCAAAAGTTTCTTCCTCCTGTTGCAGAGTTTATTGATGGCTGGGGACCATCAGATTGGCTTCCATTTTTTGGAGAAAGTGTCTTAGTTTTATTTGGTATGACAAGGTCCATACATTTGTGTACTTGCTCGTACAGTGCATTGGTGTATGATTCTGCAGTCCTGCAGCTATTTTCCATTTCCATTGGGTGCGAAGAAGTTAGCCACCTCTGTTTTTAGGAGCCCAAAGTTAGCTTTAGAGACGTTTTTCAGGGTGTTCACCTTAGCAGGGGTTGTAGGTGAGATTTTCTATGGTAATCAGTTTGTGGTCAGATTTAACCAGGGAAGAATTGACAATAGCTGTTGAGCAACAGTCTCCAATGATGGTGATAACCAGGTTGAGGATGTTGCTTCATCTACTGGCAGTCAGAATGAGCTGGTCCAAGGCATTGGAATAGATAAATTCCAGAAAGTGTTGGGCCTGTACATTGGTACTTGAATAGTTTTCCCAGCTGATGGAAGTGCAGTTGAAGTCATCCATTATGAGAATATTGGGGTAGACATTGATAGACTCCAGCATGCTTAGGAACTTGGAGTGAGAGTCTAGGGACATGTTTGGGGTTTTGTAGCAGGCTATGACTTGTATCACCATCTTACCCAGTGTTAGTTATACCTGAAGTATCTCAGATGCATTATGCTGGGCTACCAGTTTGGAGTTGTGCGTATCCTTTAAGAAGATGGAGACACCACTGCCTTTGGAGCTTCCATCCGTATTCTGGGGCCGAAAGGTATGGAATGAGTTGTAGCCTGGGAGTGAAGGGGTGCTTTTTGCCTCTTTAAACCAGGTCTCTGTTACAGCACAGATGTTGACATTCTCCATTTTGAGGAGTGCTTTGAGCAAGTGCATCTTAAGATTTAGATTTCTAGCACTGAACAGCATGACCCTCAGGATTGCACTTGTTTGTAGCTGTTATGGTGGAATTTTGGTCTTTGGAAGACTGCCTAAAAAAGGCACTATGGGGTGGCAAGAGCCTTGGCCAGTACCTGGAATCCCAGGGGTGACAGATGCAGGCCATCTCTAGCAAAACATCGAGGTCTGTCGATCATGTCGTCCCAGGCAGACAGATACTGGATCCCCTTAGAATGACACCAGAAACTTGGCCAATCTTTGAAGGTTTTTTTATTTTCTGCTCATACTGTGGTATAATTCTGTGTGATGGTAGAATACTGCTCAGGGCTAGGGTCATACCTTCCTGAGCCATGTAATCTGAAAGTTCCATCACATCTCTTTTCATGTAGTCCAGGGAGGTACATCTCAGGTCATTCACACACACATGGACAATGACTGAGTCATATTTCTACTTGTTGGAGTGACCTGAGTGCAAGGTGGAAGATCCTGGCACCTGATAAGACAACTAACTATCACCTTCACCTTGTTTAGTTTAGTTTGTGGGGCATGAGTGTGCCTCACAATTGAGTCTCCTATGATTAGTATATTGGTCAGAGTGTTTTACCATAAGGGCTTAGGTTGAGGGGCATACTGTGGTGGTGAGCTATGTGCTCTGGGGTTGGTGTTGTATTGTGATGGTGAAGTGCGTTTCTGTTGTTTGGGTAAGTTTTTATTGAGAGTCTCTGCGAAGGTGGGTGTATGGTTTGTGTTTCTATGTGTGGGTTGTGATGGTGTTTTGGAGGGCTATGTATTCTATGCAGTGAGTTGCAGGTGTTGACCTTCTCCTCTAGACCAGCTAGTCCGGTCTTGGTTGGAGTGTGCACTGCTTCCAGTTTGGTGATATAAGTACATCTCTTACATTGTATGAATGTTGGGAAGTAAGAGGAGAGGGTTGTGTGTACATTAGACAGTTGCCACACTGTCTCAGAATGCCCAAGTGCACCAGGTTAGCAGGAGAAAGCACAGGAAATTGCCCTGCAATCATACCAGGAGGGGTGGTCATAACCTACAAACACTGGTGCTATTACTGCTGAAGCTATGGATGCTGCAAACCTGTATTTAAACTATGCTACTCAATTTTAAGGTTAACAACTCAGTAAGAAAAAACTCACAATGAAGCACAGATTACTCATTTATAGTCAAAAGAATAGCACTTGCAGTATAAAAAAACAGTTAAACACCAACGTAATGCAGTAAAATACAGTTAAACTGTAATGGATTGCAGTATATAGCAACAAAATATATTTAATCCGTAGATTGCTTTGAAACAATAGTTCACAAATTACAACAGTAACAGACAGCACTAATAAAGCAGCGATTCAGTAGAATTCTTCTTCTTTCGACTTTTCCCGGTTAGGGGTCACCACAGCGGATCACCTGTCTGCTCATGATTGGCAGTGGAGTTTTACAGTGTCGAGTTGCTAGCCCAGCGCCCAACCTTCCACAGAAGGCACACACACACACACCTAGGGCCAATTTAGAGTGTCCAATCCACCTGCAGCATGTCTTTGGGATGTGGGAGGAAACCCACGCGACCACAGGGAGGACATGCAGACTCCACACAGAAGGCAGCCCAGCAGAGGATCGAACCGGAGAACTTCTTGCTGTGAGGCAGCAATGCTAACCACTGCACCACCGTGACCGCCCAGCAATTTAATAGAATACTGTCATCAATTTAGTGAGGCTACAAACAAGCAGTAATAAATATGGCAAACAGCAAAATGAAGTAGAAAGAGGTATTTTTTATTTTTTTTTCTAGTAGAAAGTGAAGAGACAGAAGATAGCTTCTGAACCTTGAATTGTCTTTAACGGGGTGGGCCTTTACTAAGTTCTCACTATAAACAGTAGAATGAGCTGATGTAATGTGACTGTAGGGAGTGTCTAGTATCAACATTATACCAGAAGCAGACAACTCAAAGCCACCAAGATTTAACACCACCACCACCACCACCACAACTGGGCGGGTTGGTGGGACAAAAAAACAGATGTACAGATTATAGAGATATGTAGTAAAACAGAAGTGCAGAAAACAATTGAAAATAAACACTTTGCCTTTTCCCCTGCTGTGATATTGGAAAAAGATGAGGGCCAGTCTCTCAGCAGCTATGAACAGTTTGAGCAAACAAGTCACCTCCCTGTTGCCACTGGCCATCAACCAAAGTATACGTGCAACATTACTCAGATTTTATTCTCTGGAGGGCAGCTCATCTATGTGCACCCTATAGCTAATAACACAGAATCAATGGGCCCTGACGGCATCACAGGTTGCCTATAGTGTGACTTAGGCTGTCTGGAGGCTGTGTTGAAGTAGGAATCCAACTGTGTCTGCTAAGTCAGGCTTTATGTTCTCACAGAAGGGTATAGAGAAACATGCATCCTTCTGACGGGGGGGTGGTCCTCACCTGATGCATGGAGTTATAAACCCATACTCTTGACTTTCCACATCTGTGAGGTAGACCAACAAGTCATCATGAACCTTCTCAAAAAGGACACAGGTAATCTCCTGACTGTGTACCAAACATGGTTAAGGCTACATCATCTCTGTTACATCCGTTTGATGTCTTCAAGAAGGTCACCAAGGGCATGCATGATGAAAAAATACTATCACCCTGCATAACTTGACCTGGGCAAGGCATTTGATACAAGCCCACAGTCAGGTTTTACAAAAAAACTGCATAAAGTGGCCATAAACACCTGTGTCACCAAGTGGGTAGACAACTGGATCACATAAGTGGCAGATAATGTAGAAGTGTGTGAAGTCACCTCTATCTAGAGACCAGTGATCAGGTCTGTAGCTGAGGGTTCAGTACTAGGCCCTTTTCTGTTCAATATTTAAGTCTCAGACATCAAGACTGAATTACACACCATTTGTCTAACCAGCTTTGTGAAGGACTGCAAATTGTGGGCAGTCATTGAATCCAAGTCTTGTAGTGGCATAATGCAGAGAGAGTATTACCACATACAAAAGATTGTTGTCACTGCCATGGAGACACAGTAGATTAACAAAAATCATGGGGGATTCATTCCTTTATGAAAACAAATACACTAGTTAATTACAATACATACAGCACATCCATGTGAGCAGACCATATGGTATGTGACCTGTGTATTCAGGTAGATGGTATGCATAACGTCCACCAGCATGTGAACACAGTGGTGACCAATCCCTTGTATATAGCACAACTCCCAAGTAAGTGCAGGACATCCATATCAAAAGGCATTATAGTTCTATTGTTCTCAGCTCTCATCACACCAATAATTGAGTATAATGCACCCTTTTGCACGTACCTCCCGACACATCTTCCAGGGATGAGTTACTCAAGTGTATCACTTTTGCCACAGTAAGCTCCCACACATCATATCGGCCATATCTATATATTCCTTTTGCTGCATAATCACTAGAAGTTAACAGTGCAGAACCCCCTTCAAGGTGTTATACAAGATGCATGTGTGCTACTGTGATGCACACAGCAAATACATAGCTGACTGACGACAATGTTGGCATGGGTTACATTCGTGAAAGTATGGCGTTTGGCATATATATGCCATACAAACCTGTCAACTAACCAGAATTGCTTGTAACTTAAACTACAGGTATAACAGTGTCCCTCTTAACACCTCCAAAATATGTTAATTTTAAGGAAGGTGTGCTTGATTTCCCCTCATAGATTAATGACAAATCATGACAGTTGTACAAGTGTGTTCTTGCAGAGCCATGTATAATAAATCACAGTCACATATGTTATGTTAGTGACACAGATTAATTGTGGTATTAGTCTGATATTGTCCATAATTGTGTGTGCTTCTGTTGACTCTTGTCCATGACCTTGTTGCTATGTGTTCCACTTCATTGAGACCTGTGCTGGTTTTACATTCATATTCAGGCAATTCATTTTGCACAGCATCACAATATGCACCAACCCCCTATTGTATATACTGTCCTTGATAAATGTCCTTTCCAGTGAACATGTCAGGATGTTTATATCATGAAAATCTTTTCCACTGATATGTCACCTTGTATGAGAGTCACATAATATACAATAACTGTGTGATGATATGACCATACCCACACGAGGTGAAAATAGCAGTATGTATTGTATCATGTCGATATTTGATTGCTGTTCATGCGACAAATGTCTTGTCTTTGTGGTGTAAGTACATTGACATACCATCATCTGCTATACAATACCATATTTCACCTGTCCTCTTCTCCTGTGTTCATTCCTACAATTCTTGTGTGTCCTTTTTCAATACACACACTTCCCCTTAATACTTATTTCTAATGTAGTCTATGTACCCTTTCTGATCACTAGCAAAACTTTGTTAGTATGCCTAAAACAGGTTTGCACACTACTCTGCACTGACTACACTTTGATATAACATGTTAGAGCTGTATACATTACTTTATATTAAACCCTGGCAGTCATTTGGGCTTTCTGTACAATGAAACAGACCTAATTTGCCTGTAGGTAAACTGGTTTGCTTGTCTGCAAGTGTTCATGCTGCTTTACATAGTTTTACATAGTACAAAACTGCACTTGTAGTTGTGTAATCACAATGCGTGGCATGCATATGCAATTAGCGCTGCTATTCATCTTGCTAACACATAAACTCCATGTAGACTTTGCGCTAAGCCTACATAGAGTTTATTGAATCCCCAAGTATAAGTATTTTTCCAATATAGGACAAACATCTGCACGCCTCCCCTCTGACCTTGTATATACAAATTCCAAGGATCTACAAGATGGCGAAAGGGCAAATCTCCACCAAATGTTCACTATAAATAAGAAACAACTTAGATGGATCTTTACTAGAATGCCACCTTCCAAAAATATCGATCATACCATTGTATCCAAATAACTGAAAGATTGGAACCACGAACCTGAGGATGCCCAAATGTAACAACAGTCTAAGCAGATATTTTTGCAAGGAGGCATCCCCCCTGCATCTCCCACACCCCCTGCTAATTATATGTACTAACTCTGAGATTGTACTACAACTGAAAATGGAGAATACCACAATTCCCACTGTACCACGATCTTGCATAACTACTCACTTGTACTGTGCGATGTAGTTATGTTTGGCTATCTTCTGGTTTGAGGTTCTGATTTTTCTATTATTTTTGTTTAATGTTATGAATGTCAATATTTTTGTAAGCTGAATTTCTAGACCCCAGATTAGATACTTCACAGGAATTCACACCACATAAAACAGTGCCTACCCAACTTCACTTAAATTCAAAGTGATGCAACACTATACACTATTTGCTAACAGGAACTCTACATTCATACCACAAAAAAAAACATTAACACTATATAAAGAAAGCATACAATACTGAAATCTAAGCATATTCAACACTTTTAATACATCAAATAACCAAATTAACATTCAATTAAAAACCCATTTGACATCATCATCATCTTTCGGCTGTTCCAGTTAGGGGTCGCCACAGCAGATCATCTGTTTCCATTTCTTCCTGCCCTCTGCATCTTGCTCTGTCACACCAACCACCTGCATATCCTCTCTCACCACATCCATAAACCTTATCTTAGGCCTTCCTCTTTTCCTGTTACCTGGTAGCTTCATCCTTAGCATCTTTTTCCCAATATACTCAGCATCCTGTCTGATCTCGTCTGTCAACCCCATTTGACAAACATTGTTTTTTTTCTTAATACAGGTGGATGAAAATTAAGACTTTAAAAAAAAAAACAAAACTGCAGCCTATATAAATATGTGTGCGTTTATAAATGGTCATTCGATTATTTTATTTTCAGAAATATGCCTGTTTGGTATAAGTAACCATTGCTGTTTAATGTTCAGGGAATAGCTGTTCGATGCAAGTTGCATTTGATGGCTGAATGTAAAAGCATGTTGTTTGAAAACTGTATTAGTTAGTGCTCTGCTAATCTATTTACATTATTTTCATAGGTTATAATAAATATGTATGTATTGTTTACATAGGTTAAAATAAACATCTATGGTAAACATCTTGCTGGGTACATCCTCTGTAATAGCTGATCAGAAAATAAATAGCAGCAGCTTCCTTGTCATGAGCCACGTATTTTTTATTACAGTGTGAATGTGGTTATTTCATTCAAAACAAATTCCAAATAACCATTTTAGCAATAGATGAAACCAGTAAGAGGTATGTACTCTGAGTACAGATATAACGGCCTACAAAAGGTTTATAAGTAATCCATTGTAAAACAAACTAAACAGGTTTGTCATGCATTATCAAACAGTAATGGAGTATATAACAACAAACACATACTACAGAGAGCTGTTAGTGGACATATGCAAAAGGTGACGGTCAAATCACAGAGTACAAAACAATGATGGCTTGTACAGGTCTAAGGCCCCATTTGGTATGTACCTCTCAAGACATCTGCAGCAACTGGAAAGGCCGCAGAAATACCTCACTAAAAGAATCACAGGCCTAAAGCAGATGTCCTATGCTGACTGTTTAAAAAAAACTCCACCTATACCCTGTCACATATCGTCTACTCAGAGGCGATCTCTGCTTAACATACAAGGCGATGTCAAACCCAGAGCTGTTGGACATGCTACACTTAAAGAAATCCCAATCCCTCAGAGTCACATGCTCCAGGGATCTAAACCTTGTCATCACAATGAACAAAACATGCTGGAAGGATAGGTTCTTGACCCAGAGACTCCCCAGACTCTGGATCAGACTGCCCATACATGTCAAGCAGAGTGCCTCTTTGGCCCTCTTCAAAAGGAACCTTGATGATTGGATGGGAGATAGAAAATTCACCCCAGGGATCACCCTGCTAGACAGGGGTCCAGGGAAGTAAATACTGTGGGAAGAAATAGCCAGGCAATTGTTATGGCTAGGCTTGTATAGGCCCTAGGGCCAATAGCCTAGTATCAACCTATGAACCTATAAGGGAATTCCTAGCATCAAATAAACTGCAGGCCAAACTAAGCACCTGTGGGAAGGTGACAATAGCAACAAAATCACACATGAAATTCAGCATACAATAATTATGCACAATGCCTAACAGTAATTAGAATGAGGACAGATTACAGACTACATTAAATGAGTAGCTGAAGAGTGAAGTGTTAAGGTAAAGTCATTAAAAAGAGCAGAGAGAGAGAGAGAGAAAAAACTACCAGAAAGAGCACAAAAAGCAGACACAAGATTGGTGAAAGAAAAATAAATTGCTTCTCAGCATGGGCACACAAAAATGAATAAGATGCTTTTGCAGTGAACAGGGAAGCTTGTTAGTGTTACCTTTAACTAGGATGCTTCAGGTGATGTCACTAACTTGTATTTTCAAAGCTTCAAAAGTAGGACTTTTCTTCAAGCACTCAGGAGTGGCAAAACACAGAAGCAGCATTTTCTACCTTAATGAGATAACACAGAGATGACTTCTTGCTGCGTAAAGGTTGTCTGGGGTTACCAAGTGAATTACAGCAAACAGTACATCACATAGGTGATTGTCATGAATGGAGATTAAATAGTTTACACCGGGTAAAAGGCTTTAACAGCAACCAAGGTAATGTGAAAAAAAAAGAGCAGTGCATCTTCAGTTGATGTGCATACCAGCCTACCAGTTGTGTGCAATTATCCCCTTCAGTAACCTGATTAGGAAGTAAAGTCAGTGCAAAAAGCCATCACAAAAGCACACTTACTGGGGAATGGAGCATGAGATATGAAACTAATGTATATGGCATTTAAGCAGTATGTGTTAGGATACAGCAAACAGATACACCATTAAAGGAACAGCACACCAGTAATTCTGCAAGATGTGGTGTGCAATCAGAGCTCTCAACTTTTACCAGCCGAATTTGGAACAAAGTAAAAAATAACTAAGGAGAAGGCCCCTGATGCAAATGGAAACAGGAATGCTTTTGAACTCTGTAGGAAATGTGCAAACCCACTATATTAGAACAATTCTATTAAAGCAATAAGGTACTGTTCACTTCTTCTTCTTCTTCTTTCGGCTTTATCCCGGTTAGGGGTCGCCACAGCGGATCACCTGTCCGCACATTGAATGGCAGTGGAGTTTTACGGTGTCGAGTTGCCAGCCCGGCGCCCAACCTTCCACAGAAGGCACACTCACACGCACACCTAGGGCCAATTTAGAGTGTCCAATCCACCTGCAGCATGTCTTTGGGATGTGGGAGGAAACCGGAGCACCCGGAGGAAACCCACGCGACCACAGGGAGGACATGCAGACTCCGCACAGAAGGCACCCCAGCTGAGGATCGAACCGGAGAACCTCTTGCTGTGAGGCGGCAATGCTAACCACTGCACCACCGTGGCCGCCCTCAATAAGGTACTGTTCACAAGAATACAAAATGTAATAAACTACAGAAGTGCAAAATGATGTTCATATCTAAGGGAGCAGGTAAATAGGAAAACATATAAGCAGAAATATGTTACAAGGGTATAATGCTAATAATGTAAATATTTGGAATCCCTGATAAAAAGAGAGACTGCACCTACATCAGAGGCATATAGTTATAAAGCCTTGACTATAACCCCTTGCTTAGTGGATACTTGACGGTGCAAGCAGGAATGCTGGGCGTGTCCATCCTAGGGACACAGTCTCAGATATACCATCATGTCAGATAACTGTTGGGGCATGTGGGGAGTGTTTTATTGTGCAAGACCTTGTACATATCTGATGTGCATATAAAATCATGGTCAAAATGCTGAGGAGCCCATTTTATGCCAACCAAGGGGAAAGAATCAAACTCTTAGAGCAAGAACTCTGGACAAAGCCTAAAATAATGAGGGGACAAAGGCCCAAATATAGGAACAGATTTTAAATATTGCTCTTAAACTTAAGAAAGATGCTATAATAATATGATTTGTGTTGGCATGTATTTACTGAAGAAAATGAAGTCTTAAACTCAAATACACATCATTATTTAGTGAATTCATTCCTCCGTGATTTGCCAGCAAACCAATTTTATGAGGACCAGACTAACTTATGAAAAATGTGGACATTCTGTGAAACTCTGGACAGTTGAGAGGTATGGAAAGAACAATGGCATAAAAGGGGCAGGGTGTTAGATTAAAACACTCTTCAGTGGCAGTGTGATGCTACCCCAGGTTCCTGGGTCTCTTCATTGGCCTCAGACATGAGACTAAATTAGTGAGGAGAAACTCATATGGGTCTGCTAGACCTGGTGGACAAGGACAGGTCTTTTGACAGCCAAGGTTCTGCTTACAGGAGTTAGAGAGAGAAAACTGATAAAAAGAGAGCGAGACAGTAAGACAAACATGAACATATAAGGAGGCAGGATTAATGGCATGCAACAGAAAATATAACATTTTTGGCAATTTGAGAGAATAGAGTAGAAGGAAGAAATGAAATGATTGTGTGAGCCTGATACACTGAATCATAGAAGTATGAAAGGAGAATGTTAGCTTCTATTTGGGATTTGAGCCAAGGACCTACAGTATAGCCTATGAATAGGCAGGTGTTGAGTTTCCCCTTTCAGCTAACTGGCCTCTAGCATAGTGATTAAGGACAGAATGCAAGTACACATGCACTAGACATTGAAAACAAAATATTAGCTCTCATTTGATATTTGAACCCAAGTCTTCCAGTATGTGTTTGGAATTTTACCTTAATCACCATACGGGGGGTGGGGGGGGTCTTAGCTGAAACAAAAAAGGGCTCTTAAGGGAAAACTCAACATTTATCTGTACAGAGATTCTTGTTAGATCAGCAGCAGTACTGACACTAGCATGAAATGCTAGGGTTCTTGGGTTCAAACCCCAAATCAGAGCTGATATTTCTCTTTAATTCTTCTATCACTCTAACACTGCCTAAGCAAGTGTCCACTGCATTTGAGGAGGTATGCTTGAATATGACCTGATAAACAGAGGACTTGCTATTCTTAAGTCAGGATAAATGGAGTAAATATAAAAGAGGGTAGGTATGTAGGGAGAGAGTAAGCTAGGGTTCAATAGTGGAAAGATGAAAATAACCGAAAGGCAATAAGCACCATTGTTACGAATGGGAAAACTGCAGGCAGTAAGAAAGTGTTCAAATATGCACACACTTTATAATGAGAGGGTTTAAAAGTAAAGTTACCCACCCTGGTGCTACATATTAAGAGCTGTATGAATAACTATGTAATGGCAATGAATTGTGCCATAAAGGGTGGGTTTACAGCTCATTTTATCTTTAATAAATTAGTGAGGTACCATAGTAGATGAAATAACTTAATACCCTGTTTGGAAGACAAAAGAAAAGAGGATAACATAAATCCAGTATCATGTGATTAAGCAAATGAATTCAGAGGGACCCTGGTATGATTCACATATGGCACAGTTTGTAAGCTAGAATCATGGCCATACTAAAGCAGCAGATAACTACAGCTTGGAGTGAGTTACGACCATATTATATGTAGGAGATGGGGGGATCAGAAGACCATGAGGTACCAGAATAATGAGGTAACAGGCCAATATGCAGGCATGATGTTGAGTCCATAGCCAGCACATTTGAAATGGTAGAGAGGCTGTAATATGCTGAGCAGGGCTAGATTTAGTGGCTATAAGGAATTTTAGTAAAGAATATGTCAGATTTACAAAATACACCACAAGATGGCATACTGAGGGTGATGGTAGATTTAACTGGGAAAAGGATAGTATGGAAATAGAGTGCACAATCTAACAGAGGTAGAGTGTAGGAGGCGAAAAGCAAAGTAAAAATGTAAGAATGAGGGAACATAGGCAGAAGAAGATGAAGGATTTAGGGAAGCATGCAGTAAGCTATCCCCTTGCTACTAGTAGAAGAAAATGATGCAGAGGCAGACTGAATAGTTTAGATATCCAATGGCTCAGGCCGAATATAGGGGGTAATTAATGACAGAGCAACAAAGATATAGCAAGGAACATTTTGAATAATACAGCAGGATAGAACTTTTACTGTCTAAAGTAGTGAATAACATGAACATTAAAACCATGGGGTATGGGGGATGACCAGCTTCTTATCAACAAATAAATGCATAGCCTGACACCGAAAGTGACTAAAATAGGGAAAGAATGCCCTAAATGAATGGTATTTATTTGTCATCCTTGTCAAAGTATTGGAATATTTATGTTCTTAACAATGTGGCTAATGCAGCATATTTATAAGCATTTTTCTTTCTTTATACATTGACTGCATCATGTAGAATGCTGGGCTAAATTAATGTGCTACAATCAAAATTACCATGAGAATTATTAATCTCATATGCAGATGATACGACTCTGATGGCTAAATATGAAGATGAGTTGAGTTGATTAATGGAGGTGAAAGTAGAAAGCATAAAAGCTGGTTTGTTGCTCAACATAAAAAAAAAAAAAAATATCTAAAATGTCATCATTTCAACTAGATGACAATTAAGTAGAGGCAGTGGCAGTCTTTATTTTCCTGGGCCCAACATTCTCTGCAGATCATGACTGCAGTGATTCAGACACCTAAGCTAAGTGGCAATTCCCTGTGGGACAGGAGGATGTGGATATGTGGCTGTATGGCAGTCTAGCTGCAGTTACATACGGCTGCGTATGTTTTCCTGTGGGCATAAGACACCCCCCTGCACCATACGCATAGATGGCAGAGAAAAAAACAGAGTGAGAATTTGTGAATGTACCCAGGAGCTCAAAGTTATAACCGTCTGCAGTACAGGCTGGAGCATCCAGATAATAGGTGGGCATTAATGTGGCACTGTGAAAGAAGTGTACAATGGGAAAAGCCTTTATTAATACAGCAGTGGAAGTGATGTGTCAAGTGCTTAGTGTGTACTATATGCAAACGTTATTACAACTTGTAAAAATATGCCACAGCATGTGAGAAATCCTACACATTACTGTAGTCCACTTATGTTGGAGGACGTGTTTTAGGTATCACTTCTTTACAGCAATAATATTTCTACATGGTGCCACTGGCATTTCCCTGAGAAGGGATGTTCTTCAGTTATCAGGTTTTATTCCTGTTGCAGAACAGACAGAAGGTCAGAAAATTGTACAGTAGGCTATCCAAGTAACACCTTTATATGGCAGTGCCATACTTACACCTGATTATTGGTTGGTGGAAGATCCATGCCAAAGACATCAAGACATTCCAGAATTTCAGAGGATAAGATGTTGGCAGTCATTGCAGTGCAGGATAGAGGGATGCATAATTCCTTGGAAAGTCACACACATAGCAATGGTCAAAAAATGTTGATCTGGGCTCAGCACATTCAGGGCGTGTGGAAGCAATCTCCATAAATGCAGGCACATCATCATCTACTAGTAAAGATGCCAGTGCAATCAACTTGTAGCTGGCAATAGGAAATGCAGTGTCTGCACGATAAAAGGGCCATAAGGTGATGCTGGAATTGCTGCCAAATAATTTGGGCAAAAATGGAGGAAGCAGCTCTTTAGGATACTCTTGGGGAATGCCTTACGACTAGTATGAATTTGTCACCCTTTCAAAATCAGTCATGATGTACTCTGAATGAAAAGTGCATCTGAAATCTGCAGTAATCCCCTTAAGCATATCCCACATATTGGTATATGCTGCCTCTGTTTTCTGGGTCATTAGACAGTAAACCAGGGGAACAATGTGCCAATGGCTCAATGCAAGGTATACAATTGATGACACACTTCTGTACATGTTGCGAATTTGCCATCCTCAAGTATGATATGTGACCTGCACAGACCTGCCAGGTTTTTGTTGTAGTTAGCAAAACAATGGAGTCCTTCCATTCAAGTCTGACTTTCTTCCTAGGAGAAATGTATCACTGCAGATTAGATACTGGCTGACATCAATGTCTGCTAAGGTTGCAGGGGTATGGAAATGGATACCTGTACCTTCTGCCATATTCTGGAAATGGTGTGACAGAGTGTTGCACAATAAGTCATCTGTTGTAACACATTGTCATCTGCCTTTCCAAGGATACACTGAATTACTTGACTAGGCAAATCATTGCTGTGTGCTGCACTCTGCTGTATTTCTGCATGCAGCACCATTACCTATGCACTGGTTGCATCTGGCCTATGTTGGTGTGGCAATATTTTCTGCAGTTCTTCCCATTCCACATGGTGTACTTTGATAGCTCTGCTTCTCAGGCCTTTATCCTCAGCTTGATACATGTCCAGTATCATTTAGATAGCACTTCACACTCTTAAATAATACAGGTAGCACTCTTTCACTAGTATTGTCTTGCCACAGTGGCTGGACGCTGTTCAATATCTGCTTCCAAGTTGTCCAGGACTGTACGCGTATGCAGTATCCAACATGTCAACACTACTTGTAGAGGGCTGCTCGGCATTCATGTTTTACAGGTTAGAAAGACTGGGCAACAGGATGTCAGTGATGTTGGCTGTAAGTTGCTCTGTGGCTGTGGGAATTGCAGTGTTTCACCTTGTGATGTGTAGATCCTGTACTGGCTTGCTATGGCTAGCAACACAGGAAATGACTTCCAAGCACTGTCTGTCATACACAGCAGTGCATTGCTCTGTTTAGTCCACCCTGCTGCTATATACCTGGCTGCAGATCGGTCTGTTATGGTATATTCCCAACCAGCACAGTACTAGGATATTTACAGTATTAGAACACTGTAGATGTCTGCATTCAATGTAATACAGTAGTGTCATTGCCCGTAGAGAACACTTCCCCTTTAACAGCCTGTCTTATGTTTTGACCAGTCAAATGTCATTGCCCAGTCTCATTTCTAGATACAGACTTTACTTAGGGTTGGTTTCATGCATGCCTTCCTCTGTCCATGTGTTTACCCTTTCTGCAGCTATTGCAAGATAACTGTGTCAAACCTCCATGTGCCACACATGCTCAGCTGGTATACTGAAGTATGCAGAGGTAGGTGAGAAAGATATAAATAACATACTTTTCAGACATGCTGATATAGTTCTCTGATGTTTGCTATGCTTGGATCATGCTTGTGTCTCTCATGTCCCTTGTGTGCATCTGCTACTCTGTCTCTGTACCTGGTGTTTCCTGATGGCGGTTGTCTCTGCATTTTGTTAGACCACACCTATAATGAGCAGCTTTATCTGTGCCTCACTCACTTCACTGTAGTTTTGTGCTTCTCCCCCTTCCATGTTAGTACTGTGCTCTCATATTATTCTATTCATTGGGGTACGTCATCTGCAGAGCTACATCTGTTAAGTCTTTATCTGTGCAAAGCACTCTACACTTTAAACTTCCCTTCTGGTTCTGTAACACAAAATAGTCTATCCACGCTCTTGCAGTTGATTTGCTATGTTGGCATATTCCCTTATGTTACAGGATATATTGTTTCTACTTGTACTATAGCTGTCCCTCTGCACAGAGTTTGGAGTTGCTGCCATATAAGGTTGGAAGGGAATTATCTGGCATTATACCTGTTAAGACTTCCGTAATATACATTTGTAATGATACCGAGGCTTAACTCACGACTGTCATGTCTCTTGTAGAATTTACAAATGTTTAATAGATTGGGATCCCTTCCTTATACCATCTGTGGTGTTCTGGCATGTCAAGAATTAAAGTCACCACAAATAACATACATTGGGGTTTCTGACTTTGTATCCTGCTGTAATTGATTGCCAATACACCTATATATATCGCATGTACTCTCTCTTTTTATTGGTGAAGTTTTGCACCTTTGTCCACACATTATGTTGCATTTTTTCTTTTTTCCCTGCAGCTGTTTACATCATGACAGTCACTGTTGTACCGCTGCTTCCTGTGCTTTTAGAATATAGCCAGGCAGCTTTTCCTTAGGCATCATCAAGAGGGGTAGCTTTCCTTAGGGATCATCGCGATGTGACGGTTACTCATCAGCATTTAATGCCATAACAAGAAATCTGCAAGGTTCTTTATTTTTCATAACAAATTTATTATGCTGGTATGATATCATTATTTCTTTATCTAAACTATTGATAAGGAGTACAGTAGTCAATGTATTTTCCCCTGAAAAGAGGAGCTGCTGTGAAGTGCTCAAATTAACTTATTTAGTTTATTTATTTGTTCTGTTTGCTTGTTTATGTAAGCATTTATTTATTTGCTGGGACTGACCAACTGGGGAATGCCCATTTTCAGCAGAGGTCTAGAGAGAGAGAGGGAGAGAATAGATGTACAAACTTCCTAATCATATATGCTGCATGTTTTTACTGTAAACTCTTACATTACGTATAAGACTGGGGTACACACAACTTAACAGGTGATCAGCATGTTACCTGCAAAGTACGGTACACACAGAAGGCAAGCAGCTCACTCAACTCTATAGAATGTTCAGCAGTATGTTATATAGTACACACACACACGCACACACACACACACACACATATATATATATATCAAATGAAATCTGAGTTTTAGTACACAGGCATCAAATAAGGCATATGCATATTTTATCCAAACAGTTAAAGTGCAGCCAGGCAATAAATAAATGTGTGCAAAGTTTTTGTGATATCAGTTTAGTCTCACTGCATAAAATGGGGGCTTAATGGGACTGGTACAATGGCATGGCTGTTTTATTGATAAGTTTTTCAGTGAGCTTTTAAATTGGTGGTGGGACAAGATTTTGAATAAATAGGCTTAGTAATGAGGTTGTTAGAAGTCCATCAAGTTTGTAGATAGGTATGTTTTTAATATGATTTTAAATTGTAGATGGGATGAGTTATTTCTGATACTGCTGGGATTGGATTTCAAGTTTAGCAACATATAGAGAGTTGTAGAAAGTCACTTTTATGATATTTAGATTTCTGGGTGAACACTAGGCATTGGTTCAGTGAGGCATCTACCAATTTAGTAATTGGCAGGTGACTGAGCATCTGTCTGCAGTACTGAGGATGTGGTGAGTAGTTTTAGGCTGACTGAAACTAGTTTATTGGATGATTTCAACCATTTAAGAGACTGAAGTGCAAGACATGATGTATTTGGTTAATGGGTTTGCTTGCAAACTGTTAAATAAAAATAAGTTAGGACAACACAGGAGGCTCAGATACAAGAAAACTTTACTAGTGTACACCAGGAGGCAAAAAAACATGCAGTACAAGTATAGAATTCTGTCTAACATGATACAGGAAGTAAGTCTCATTATATACACTATACATTCAAGCTGTGCCCACCTTACTGACGTGGTCAGTCACAGGGCACCTACATCACTACTGTCTACAATATTCTATTCATAAGAAAGTGCTGAGGTTATACTTTTTAAAAGTTTTCCCATGAGAATAATACAGCCTTGCAAAGCACCTGGTCAGTTATAATGTCTTTCTGTAAATGTTATTATTTCAAGGTTTTAGTCCTGCTCGAATACAATAGTCAGTTCAGTTCTTAATACGCTTCTTTGTTCTTCTCGCAACATTAATTTTAGCAGCTGTGTTGATAATATTCGCAATGCCGACTATCTCAGAGGAAGGAAGAAAAGATTCAATGCCTTATACATTCATTTTCCTGACCCAGCAGATAATCATTAGTGAAAAACATAAGCTTGCTGAGCTGGCTACTGCCAGGGTCAGAGTTCAATCACACTGCAGCTCCAAAGCTTCAAGCAATTGCATGTAAGATCATTCTTACTGCCATATTGTAAAATAGAATAAAATGCATTACATACTATTTGCTTTTAAACTAGCACTTCATATATGTTTAAGTACATATTTTTCTAACACAAACTAAGATTGCATCAGTCGTGTTAGCTGTGATGAATGTAAGAAATTTGCTGAAGCATATGGGAGGTTAGGGAGCAGCAAGGTCTGAGCAATGTCTTGCATGCATATTCTGATAGGAAAGGTTTGACTTCATAAAGAAGTCATAGTTTTTTTTTTTTAAATTTCATGCTGGATGCTATGATCAGATCCTAAACTAGAGCCACAGTTAGAGTGGGGTAAAAGAGGTGGCTGCCCCAGCTGTAAATATTTAGGGGACTTGATTGGCACACACTCTTGGTTAGGGAGTGCTATATATGCAGTCACAGCTGAAGCACTCGGTGTGCAATAATTGAACTGTATCCTGATGTTTGTTATATTTCAGAGGGAAAAATATTTTTTTGCTCCTCATCTTTGAGTTGGGATGCAACTAATTGGGGAACTGCACAGGGCACCAGCTGACCTAGCTATGGTTCTGTCTTAAACTAAGGTCAAATATTATTTCTAGTAGTTTTCTAGTTTGTACTTGCTCAGTTCTTCTGATATCGGCTGATAATGTTGTTAAGCTGGCATAGTTTAATTGCTGGGTTGGAACAAAAATTATCATTAGTTTGCTTTTATTTGGATTTAGCATTAGTGTAGACTGCTTAAGTCAGTTTTTAGTTTGCATAAAGGAATGTTGTAGATCAGCTGAGCCGAATAATCTACATATTGGACTAGATTTGTTGGGAAGAGGCTGTACCATTTTATTTATATGTTAAGGAGAAAAGGTCCTTGCATTGAAGCTTAAAGTACAACTGAGGAACTAACATTCAGTCACTCTAGCATTCACACTGTGATCTTTGGCTGAGGTAACTTTTAAACTTGTTTATTGTATTGCAGGTGAGGCTGAGTTTCTTGAATTTAAGTAATACTTTGGGATGTGAAACTATCAAATACTTTGGATAGGCCCAGAAATAAGGTTGCAACCATTTGCCTTGATTTCTTGTTTTAAGGACTATAGCTTATGAAAGTTAATAATCCTGTTTCTGTCTTAAGTCATGGTCAAGAGCCATGCTGGGTTGTGAAAAGTAGGACGCTCTGGTATGTGATTTATCAACTACAGGTGAACACATTTTTCAAGTATCTTGGCTACAGGGGGCAAGGTGGCTATAGGTCTGTAGTTTGTTAGGTCAACAGATTTCACACCTTTATGTACAAAAAATATATAAGATTGTTTCCACAGTTTAAGGAACATAGCTTCTTCAAAGGAGAAGTTTATAAATATAGACACTTGGTATGCAAAGGCTGAATATTGTATTTGTAGGCAATCTGCTAGAAAGGTGAATTAATATTTTTGCATTTTTCTTATTGCGGTGGTAGGAGATAGTAGGACTGACACCAACCATGTGACTTAATGACATGTTGGTATGCCTTTATTAAGGGAGTTAGCAGCATTTACATATTATGAGTTAAATTTAAATGCTATGCTGTACTTTGATTCATCTGTGATAAGATATGGCTGTGATTTTTTTACCTGGATCTTTTGGTGTTTACTGTGGTTTTCTTGAGATTAGTGGTGCATTTAATCAAGGGTCAGTTATAAACTGCAAATGTGAATGAAGGATAGGACTAGTGACACTACTAACCTGGTTTGTAATGCAGATCTAGTGGTAGAGGTATGATGGAACCACCACTGGCATAAAATAATTGAATTGATTTCTCTAATTTAAAGGTAATCAAGGGCTGGCTAGCTATAATAGTACATCTGCACAAGTCTTATAAAATATATCCTGACCATGACAAACTGCCTCTTCTTTTGAAACTAGATCATGAAACTACGCTGCTTCTTAACTGATACTTAGAGAACTAAGGTTATGTTTCAGTTTCACTTCAGGACTGTGTTTGTGTGCATCACTGAAACTTAGACAATTTAATTTGCTTATTAACTGTTGCCATTCATTGTGTGTATGAGGATATTTTAATCATGCAGACGTGGGAGTTTGCCCTTTTCTTGAAAGTAATATAAGATGTATTGGAATGTGAAGTGCAGATGATTTGCACTATCAAGTGACAAACATCCGAGGAGATTATTTAAGTAACATTTTTTTACCGGTTTGTGTAGGGCATTGAAACTATTTTTAGATGGGCATATTTTATGTAAGCAGTGATATTAGATACTATAGCCAGAATGTTTTTTTAATAACGTTATTTAAGGGTTCTGTCAGTTTGGACAGCTTTTGACTGTAGCATAATTAATCCTGATGTATTCTTGTGATATTAACTAGAGATCTGGTAGAGAGATAAACCAATGAAATATTAAGAGTGATAGTATTGAGATTTATTTCATGCATTATCAAGTTAGAGCTTGGTATAATAGCAGTTAATAGGAGATTATTCTGATGGTTTCATCATTAGTCAACATAGCTTGCTAGCTCTGATTTATGTAATGTAATATATTTTCATTTTTAGGGGAACCTGACTGTGCCTCTAATAGTTGTATTCTATTCTTTGTTATAGATTAGATTCTATTTGTTTCATGTTTGCCTACTGGGTAAAGCTCATTGTTCTTTTTTCAGGGTAACCTTTCTTTTTTCAGGGTAACCTGCAGCTGTGGCTTAGTTAAAAACCTAGTACTTCAGTAAGGTTTCTTGTAGATTGTAATATACACCCAAGAAAATAGTCACAGTGACTATAATTTTTACAGATACGCCCCTTATTCCACGATGCCTCTGAGGATATACAGATTATAATTACATTATAATTAATGAAATACACTAATGAACATCATGAAGGGCACTGCTCTCTGTGATGTCTCCATCCCACTAGTAAAAGGAAGTGCTGATAGAAATTATCAGGAGCTCTACAAGAGCAGTGTGCCACAGGAGGGCAAAAATTACTCCTACTCCATTTAGTGGCTTAATAGTAAGATACCTGTTTCATAGCTCTAGAGTCCATGGTTCGATCCTGACCTTTAGTGACTATTAATGGTGGGGAGAAAGGTGAAACTCTACACAATGTTTTCTCTAGGTACTCCAGTTTATTTCTACCTTCTGAAAAAGTAAATTTATTTAATAGTTAAAATAAACTGTCAATATGTATGTTGCATTTAAACTTTTTATTGTGGCTTAGATCAAGATTCAAAAGGATAATAAAAGGTATTTATCCACATTACAAATATATGAACCAAGCTAAAAATAAATAAATAAAAAAAGACAAGCTCAAGAGATTCTTGACATTGAATCATTCCAACAAATAAAAGCAGTGAGTCATTTTAAGTCTTTATTAGGTACATTCACTCCTAGGCGGTCAGTGGGGTTTGGCTTTATTGGCCTGTATGTACACATAAAGACCTAAAAGTAAAATGTCACATGCATTCAGAAGCCATGTAGTTGAAACACTATACGTCTTTAAGGGACGGGTCTCAACTGTTAAGATTTTCACAGAATGTCCAGATTTTTGCCTCATATTTTTAGTCTGTTCCTCATGAAATTTGTGGTTTTCTGGCAAATCACTGAGATAATCTGAGGATTGAAGTCACTAAATAATGACATACATTTGAGTTTCAGACTTCAAATCCTGCAGAAAATGTATGTTAACACAAACCCTTTTACTTTAGCAACTTTCTAAGTTTATAAGAGCAATAATTAAAAATCTGTCCCTACTTTTGGGCCTTTGTCCCCCTATTTTGTCAGGCTTTGTCCAGATTTCTTGCATTAAGAGGTTGAGAGGTATGTTAAGGGATCATTTGCATATATATATATATATATATATATATATATATATATATATATATATACACACACACACACTCTCTCTCTCTCTCAATATATATATATATATATATATATATATATATATATATATATATATTATGAGATTATAATAAATAATTGCCAGTGAGTTTGATCAAAACATGAACAAACTCATCGGTGATTGCCATTAAAAGCAATTGCAAATGTAAGCCAATCGGTTACATTTGTGATTAGCAAAAGTAAAAGAAAAAATAACTTTTACATGGCGAAGGGAAACTTTGCCTACAACACCCCTCAACGTGAAAGCTCTGTCAACACACCCCTGGAAATCTGGTATACTAATACCAGAGCTGAACAAACTTAAAAAAAGGGCAAAAAATCTTGAGTTATGCAACAGCTAATGAGCTTTGACTTAAATAATTCAACAAATTGCACCACTGACAACAAACACCAGCTTTTCAACAACCGATAAAATGTGTACAGCAATAACTCTAATATTATGACACTGGTAAAATATACACAGGCGCATACACACACACACACACACACACACACACACACACACACACACACACACACGCACACACACAGATAAATAGGTAGATAGATAGATACAGTCATAGAACACACATACACATTGCATAATCGCACTCTCCAGCCAAGACCAGAATAGTTGTTCAAGAGAATGTCTGCACCACACCACATGGAACACATAGCCCTCCAGAACACACACCAGCACTGCCTTCACATAAAAACAGAAACCACACACCCACCTTCAAGGAGGCTCTCAATAAAAATTTACCCAAGCAGCAGAGACCTCCAAGGCAGAAATTCATTCGACCACCACAACACAACACTAATCATGAGACATATAACTCTTCTAAACAGTGTGCCACTCAACCAAAGCCCCTAAGGCAAAACAGCATCCCCAACACACTAGTCATAAGTGACTCGATAGTGAGGCATTCTGATGTCCCACTCACAAGGTTGAATAAGGAAAAATTAACAGTTAGCTGCCTGTCAGGTGCCAGGATCCGTCACATAATGCTCACACTCAGGTCTCTCAACAACAGGTACAAATATGACTCTGTCATTATACATGTGAGTGTGAATGACCTGAGACATACCTCCCTGGACTGCATGAAAAGATACATGGAGGAGCTCTCAGATTATGTAGCCCTGAGGAGCAACCTACCATCACCCAGAATGATACCACACTACAAGCAGAAAATGATTGATTTCAACAATTGGCTACGTTTCTGGTGTCATTCTAAGGGGATCCAGTATCTGTCTGCCTGGGATGACATGATTGACAGACCTCGATGCTTTGTCAGAGATGGCCTGTGTCTGTCACCCCTGGGCTTCTGGATACTGGCCAAGGCTCTTGCCACCCCTATAGTGCCTTTTTTAGGTGGTGTTCCAAAGACCAAATTACAACCGTAACACCTACAAGCAAATGCAATCTGAGGGTCATCCTGCTCAATGCTAGAAGTCTAAATCTCAAAATGCACTCACTCAAAGCACTCCTTAAAATGGAGAACATTGACATTTGTACTGTAACAGAGACCTGGTTCAAGGCAGCAGGAAGCACCCCTGCACTACCAGGCTATAACTCATTCCACACCTTTTGACCCTAGAACTTGGACCGAAGCTCCAAAGGCAGGGGAGTTTCCATATTCATAAAGGATGCGCACACCTCCAGACTGGTAGCCCAACATAATGCATCAGAGATGCTTCAGGCGCAGCTAACATTGGGTAAGACAGCGATTCTGGTCGTAGCCTGCTATAGGTCCCCAACCATGTCACAAGACTCGCACTCCATGTTCCTTAGCACCCTGGAGAATATTAAAGTCCAACCTAACACTCTCTTACTAGGCAACTTCAACTACCCCTCCATTAACTGGGAAAACTACTCATGTACCAATACACTTGCCCAACATTTCCTGGAGTTTATTAATTCCAGTGCCCTGGACCAACTTGTTCTTACCCCCACTAGAGGTAGCAACATCCTTGACCTGGTCATTACTAACATGGGCGACTGTTGCTCTACACCAGTAGTCAACTCCTCTCTGGTTAGATCCAGCCACAAACTAATCACCTTGGAAATCCACATCCCTCCTCCACAAAGGTAGCCCCCATGAAAAACTTCTCCAAAGCTAACTTTGGGCTCCTAAAGACAGAGGTGGCTAACTCCATGGCACCCAAGCAAATGGAGAATAGTTGTATGACCGCCATCTCATACACCAGTGCACTGTATGAACACGTACACAAATGCATGGATCTCGCCATACCCAATAGAATCAAGACTCTCTCCTCCAAAAAAAGGAAGCCAATCTGGTGGTCCCCTGCCATATACAAATTCTACAACAGAAGGAGGAAACTGATGCGGAGTAAGGTGAAGTCCCAAGACTGGAAAAAACTCCCTTATCAGCCTCAACAAAAAGTTGAGATCACTCATCAAATCCTCCAAAGCTAACTATAAAAACAGGATTGTAGCAGATAGTAAAGACAACTACAAGGTCTTCTATAGTTATGTAAAGAATCTCCACAGAAATACCCAGATTTGCTCTGAGCTACTGCACAATGGTACCTCCTATACTGAGCCAACGGATATTGCCAGTATACTGGCTGACAGATTTGTCAACTTTACCCCCCCCAAAGGACCAATCACAATATCAGTAGATTGCTAGGCACCCAGTATTACTGCTGCACAGGTTAAAACAGCACTGTCCAAGGCCAAGAATACAGCTTCCATGGGACCTGACACTATCCCTGGCTTTGTTCTACATGAACTACAGAGTGAACTGGCACCTCACCTGTGTGTCCTGTTCAATCACAGCCTCACCTCAGGGTTTTTCACCACCAAATGTCACACTGCTACAGTCATCCCTCTCCACAAAGGAGGAGCGACTGCAGACCCTGGGAACTATTGCCGCATTAGCCTGACGAGCCTGATATGCAAAGCTATGGAACGCTCATCATGGACCTAATAAACAAGGATATATGGAATCTCCAAACTCTGGATCCCACACAGTTTGGTTTTGTGAAGAGTAGATCATGCTTGCTCAAATTGGTCGACTTCTTTGAGTCAGTCACCAGAGCTGTGGATGAAGGCAATGTGGTTCATACAGCCTACCTTGATCTGGCCAAGGCTTTTGATAACATTCCCCACTCAGGGATCATATATAAACTCACTAAGCTAGGTATCAACCCCTATATCTCTAGGTGGGTTGGAAACTGGCTCACAAATAGAACCCACAGTGTGAAAGTAGCTGACTCCAAGTCAGACTGCCAACTAGTCACGAGTTGAGTCCCACAGGGTTCAGTCCCTGGGTCCTTTCCTGTTTGGTATCTACTTCTCTGACGTCCAGGCCAACACAAAGGGACTCTGGCTGACAAAGTTCGCAGACAATTGTAAGTTGGGAGCTATTATTAACTCCCCAAGTGATGTTGACATCCTACAGAATGGCCTCACTGAGACCAATGACTGATGTCAGAACCATGGCCTTAAGCTCAATGCCAAAAAATGTCATCATCCCCTTTGGGAAAAACCCGGTACCCATGAATTACCACATTGATGGTAGTCCACTGAACACAGAAGGCGTAATAAGAGATCTGGAACACAGGTTGACAGCAACCTCTCTTTTTATCACCACATTGCCACTGTGGTCAGAAAGTCCTTCTATGTGGCACATCTCATTACTAATGATTTTGCATCCAGGAAGAAAGAGGTCATTGTCTCCCTCTACTCTTCTCACATTAGGCCAGTCATCGAGTACTGTGCCCCATCTGGCATGTACCTCACTAGACACCTGCAAAAACTGGAGAGGCTGCAAAACTATCTCACAAAGAGGATCCTAGGCCTTAAACAATTGTCCTATATGGACAGACTCAAAAAACTCCAACTATTCTCTATCTCATATCGCGTATTTAGAGGCGATCTCTGCTTGACTTACAAAGCCATGTCTGACCCAGCTGTATTAGAAATGCTACATCTAAAGAAATCCCAATCACTCCACACCACATGCTCCAGAGACCTCAACCTCATTACTACAATTAACAGAACATACTGGAGGGACAGGTTCATAACCCAGATACTGCCCATGCTATGGAATAGACTTCCTATACATGTCAAGCAGAGCTCCTCACTGACCCCCTTCAAGAGAAATCTTGATGAGTGGATGGGAAACAGTAAATTCACCTCAGGGGATAACTCCAGTGGCTCTACTCAACAGAGGCACTGGGAGCTAATGTCAGGTGGCACTATGCCAGGGTAATCCTATGGCTAGGCTTATAAAGGCCCCAGGGCCATTAACCTAGTACTCACCTATGAACCTATATTTTAATAATGGATGGAGAAAACAGAGAAATCTGTGTGCTTTCTCATAAATAGTTACAAAATGCAACTTTTTCAAAGATCTGTTTCTAATCATAGAATGGATCTTTGATGAATTTTTAGGCTGCGAGGTGTAAAAAAAGTGGGGTAACTCAGTGTTTGACTATGACCTTATAGGTTCATAGGTACTTACTAGGCTGTTGATCTGTGCGGATCTTAGAAAGCCTAGCCTTACATGTCCATGGTAATTTCTACCCATCTATTTTGTGTATGAATAATCCAGACGTGGGCAGAACAAGTATATGTTGGGGCATTTACATGTCGCCTCTATCCATTATGGACATTGGTGCTAAACTAGGAGTACATTTTTGGTTTCCTATTCATTCATCCAAATTACATTTGATAAGAGTATGAGAAGTACTTTCCTATATGTGGAGTGGAAGTGCTCCATAGATTAAGGCATTATCTGTCAAACATACCTGCCCCCAACATATTCTGTATATGTTGAGGAAGAGATTGCAATCTCTCGAGTGGGTATTCATGCTGCCATTGGACTTACAAATGTGTAACAGGTCTGATGGGATAGGATGCACTGAGGCTCTACAGAAGAGGCAGAGGTCACTACTTAGTAGCCTGCATGATACTGAAAAGGGGGGCAAGATTTTGAGGTCAACGGCACAGTTTTTGTGATTGAGGGCCTTGACTTTTTTAGTGAAAAAGTGTTGTGGTCACACCAGTTGTGACAAGTGTTTTGGCAGGTATACACTGAATTCGGTGGTATATTCAATGATTGGTCGCAATGTATCCACTATTGTAAGGAAGCCCTCTTTTATTGCATAGCTTATATCTAAAGGTGTGGCCTCCACGTCCAGGGATATAAGCATTCCATCATCAAGCCAAATAACAGTTCATTGTTCAAATAGGCTGCTAGATCTCTGACTACAGCGTCAACTTTCAGGGATGTGTTGTCAATGTGGAAGTTACAAGGGAAATCATACTTTCCAAAGGAAATGATTATACATTTTTTGCCATTTAGCTTTAGTCTGCGGTATTGATACCAGCTATTTTCTTTGGAAAGGTGTGTCCTCTGGGCAATTTACGATGGCACCACGTTTACAGTTGTCTGAAAACTTGATCAGTCACTAACCATTAGCATTTCTTTGACCTCCAAGAAGTAAATATCAAAGAAGAGTGCACCAAGGACTTGACGCTTACATTGGAGGAGAAACAGCCACCCACTCTAACTTCCTGGGTTATATTTGTGAGCCAATTTGCTATCCAATGAGTTACATATGAACTTACCTTTATCTGGGAGAGTTTATCTACAATAAATGAGTATGGGGTGGTGTTGAATGGCTTTGTGGGGTCTAAATATGCGCATATACTGACTTTTCCTCATCCATAGCTTCCATAACCTTTTCAAAGAAGTTGACTAGGTTAAATAGGTAGGATTTGCCCTTGATGAATCTTAACTGGCTTTGGTAAGTTACCCAAGTCCTTATTTATTAATTCCATATTGATCCATCCCATAGCCTTGCAGATGAGCTGGTCAGTCTCATGGATCTATAATTACCTGGGTCCATTGAGGCCCTATATTTCTGCAAGGGGTAATTGCTTTTTCCCACTCTATATAATGCCATAAAGCCTATTTGGAGGCTGATATTGAATGAACTCTGTAGAGAGTCAGACAATTTGTTTCAGATTAACAAGTAGGCAGCCGGCTATGCTATCCAGCCCCAATGATGTAGCATTCTTGGCCTTGGATAGGACTTGTTCTTGGGTGATTTGAGTGGGGTGTAGATGATGGTATGTGATATGGAAGTATAGGAAGGGTAGTGAATGAATGAAGTTTGAATTAAATTTTTCTCCTTGAAGATTGGTTATGTCCCCCTGGGTCCAAGCACGTGATATCCTTTACTATTAGCTCAACAGTAGTGGGCATTTTTTGCATGTAACTAGTTGGTTTTCTTTTTTATAGATCCTTTTTGTATTAGGGTTACACCATAGCAGTATATTTTTAAATTTGGTATTGCATTTAGTTCTCGGGAGGGGGGGGCAGATGCTATTTGCATTTGCATAGAATTTGATGGTAAATGATTCCACATAAACAGTGATGTTGTGAGTATGGAAGGGGCATTTGAATTTTGCTAGGTCATCATTCAGTTTTAATAATTAGCCTTGGCATAATCTGTAAATAGAAAAATATTAGAAGATGCTTGTGGCTTCAATCTTAAGGTGAATACAACAGATCTGTGGCCTGATTTGCCATAGAGGAATTTACAATTGGTGGTTAGTAAAACTGTGCCATATTCATGTCCCTGACTGGGCTGTACACTAACTGGTACAGAGAGGTTATATTGATGAAGTCAAGAAGTTTCTGGGCATACATGTTTGAGATTCTGCAAATTTCCCAGTAAATGGAGAGGTAGTTGAAGTCTCCTAGGAGCATAGTGTTTGACTTAATGTATTGGGACTCTATACTGATTAGGTAGGAGGTAGGGATTGAGGGGGAACATAGAGATGGTTCTATATGATATTATAAGGGTTTTGTTAATAGCAATATGGAAGTGGAGGAGTTCCAGGTCATTATTTTGACTAAAAAGTGTGGAGGTGATTTTTTTAAGACTATGGAGACAGCATCATCTTTAGTGCCTTCATCCAATGTGATGGTCCTGAAAGTGTGGTAGGCAGTGAAACCCTACACTGATGGAGTGCTGACTTTGGTGTTGAATGAGGTCTCTGTGATAATGCATACATCAATGTTTTTCAAGGTAAGTTATACTTGTAGAGAGTATATATATATATATATATATATATATATATCACTTTTTTGTGTGTGTTAAGGCCCTAGCAGTGATCAGTAAATCCATTATGTTATGCAGATTTGGTTTTGTATGCTGGAAGCTTAAAAACCGAAGTTGCATAAAAAGGCAATATGGGGGAGGAAAAGGATTTAAACAATATACGAAAAGCCTTGGGAAGAGAGGTGCAGGCTATCCTTGGCAAAGCAGTTTGGGCCGTCTTCCATCTCCTCTCAAGGTGAAAGCTTCTGTTGCCATTCTAATGGATGCAATATATGTCAATTGTTGAAGTCAATAAACTTTTGTTTGTATTACAGCATCATTCTTGGTGATGGTAGAATACTGTTCAAGTCTAGGTTCATATCTGCCTTAAGGACATATGAACAAGAGATCCATTGTGTCTCACTTCATGTAGTCCAGGGAGGTATGTTTCAATTTATTTACACTCATGTTTATTATCTTTCTGTCATATGTGTATTTTTGGTGCAAGGATTTGACTACATGCTTGATTCAGCAAATGCTGGCACCTAATAGACAACTGACCATAACCCTCTTCTTGACTGGCATATGCTTTAAGGTATAATTTCATATAATATGCCACTTTTATGTCAGCTTTTCCATAATGTCTCCACTATGTAGGCTCAAATGAAGAAAAGCACAATGCCCAGGCACTTCCAATGCAACCCAGACTGAGTCCAGTGATGGAGATTGGACTGTTTTTCTTGAAGGGGGTGAAAATCCTACTCAGGCAGATAACCCTGCCCCACTAACAGTGGTAGCAAACTGACGTTGTATCAGCTGGTGAAAACTGTGATGCCAGATTGTCAGAATGTGCAACTCAGCTGCGATAAAAACATCCTGGAGCAATTTGCAGATTTATTAATTTGGCGGGAACAAACCTCACAGCCAAAATCATCAGCTGGTGATGGTTTTGTATAATTTGTCCTCTGGGCTCGACTGGCATCCTGTCTGCAGCCAGAACCCACCCTACATCTTCCTGGAGTCACTCATTTCCTACTGTGTCAAGTGTTGTACCTTGTGTATGGTCCACACCTCCCTGTATTCATTAGTCTACCTTCTGTGTCTGTATCCATCCCTTATCACCATGACCAGTGTGCGCAAACCAGCCCAGCTTGTCTGCACTGTTTCATGTTTACCTGTTTGCCTCAGAAAAATCTCATATCCATTTCTCCATGCCTGGTTTGCCTTTCCCCTGTATTCTGTACCAGTCATACCTACCCTCTTTATAAGAAAAAGGGGCTCTTCTCCCCAGAATAATACTGCTTTCTATCTTCTGCTTGCACTCTCCTTGTTTGCTTCCCTCTGTTGTAATCCCCCCATCTTTACTGTTCTGTAATTCCTTTTCCACCCCAATGTTATTGCTGATAAGGGTGCCTGCATGTGTGCCCCAATGTTAAAAATCATACTTCAGGTGAATTTTCCACACTGCCAAGAACAAGATCACTCCAGTTTATAAACATAACACGTTGTTCTGTGCTACTTAGTAGTATGAGAACTACTGCTGCTGTACTATGCAAAGTACGGTATAGTTCCTGTATCTGAGATGTTCATGTTGCTGAGCTCATCTCAGTATCAGGACATCTAAGCTACTATACTTTTCCTATCTGCAAGAAGCCCACTTGCTCTGTTCTATGGATTAGTGCAGTAACATGAAAAGGACATGCTTGGTGTAGATCAAATTATCAAAGAAGGTTCTTTGGCAATGTAGTCCACCTCAGTGATGTCTCTAATGCTCATGCATTTGTCAAACTGTGTTTGGAGGGGTGTACTTGTCCCAGTGGCCTTTGGGTTCGGCTTCTGTCTAGATTGGGGACATCTGTGTTTAAACACAGAACTTAAATTTCTCCAGACCAGGAAACAAATTGGTCCCATTCCTCCCGGTTGCAGCCCTTCATCATTTAGGGCTTCAAGTGTGGGGCATTCTTATTGTTAATGTCCTGCCTCCTGTGGCTGATATGAACACCTGTGTCACTGCAGGTATTTCAAATGTCCTCCAAGAACGCATGTGTATTGTCACACATATGTCCCCAAGGGCTACCATCACTGTCTTGAGAGAGTGCCAAGACCACATATTTCCACTGATGGCCGTTGTCTACTGTACAAGCCTCTGCTTGTGTTGGAGCACTTGTGGTCATTGGGAGGCCACCAATCTCTCTCCCTAGGATGAGTCCCAAATGACATATATGTTTATAATAGTCTAAGCTGAGATCCTTGTCTATATTTGAGTGTGTGCATGTGTGTGTCCATCTGCCTGTGTGTGCCTGTATATGTGTGTGTGTGTGTGTGTGTGTGTGTGTGTGTGTGTGTGTGTGTGTGTGTATAATTTGACCTTAATATCTACTTTGTGAATTTTCTAACTGAAAAGATAAGGCTGTTAAGGGAAAACTCAACACTTATCTGTCCAGAGGCTCTTGCTGGTTCATCAGCAGTGACTCTAGTACAGCATGCTGAAGGTCTTCGAGTTGAGTCCTAAATGAGAGCCTATATTATCCTTTCACTTTTATGATTTTCCCCAAAATGAGTGAGTTTATGTGGTTCTTTTCCCATCCTACTTATACACTACCAGCGGCCCAGACACTACTTAAACTCTAGTCACCTGGGGGACATCAAGGCATTATCCTTCTATGCCACACAACAGAGATTATGGATTACACAAATTGTTTGAGTCACGCCCATATTGATTTTTAATAAATTCTCTCTTTATTTATTTATTTACTTATTTATGTATTTATTGCTTGCTATTTTGGCTTTACTTATCTAGCATTAGACTTTTCTAATAAATGAATATTATTATTAAGCTCTTCTAAAAATCAACAGAATTCATATCAAAATAGCTTATCCTTACAGAATGCTATATAGTCTTACATTCTTTGGAATTTATTTTGCCTTGGCAGTTATGAGCAAGGGTCACTTCATGGGAATAAAGGAAACCACTGTTGTTTTCTTTCTATTGCTTCCTTTCTGTGGCACTTCATGGAATTACTCTGCATCACTCTATATACAATTAATCGGCATCTCTTACCTTGTCCCCACTACCTTTCTATCAATAGTTTTTATTGTATAGCTTAGGCAAATAAGATTCCAGAACAATTTAATATCTGAACAATGTATTGTGCCAAACTGCTGATTTTTCTAGTATTTCCAGTAACTGAAGTAATTCTACGAGAAGGCATGTATGCTTCCCAATATGATGCATACAAATGAGGATGCATAATTTTCATGGGCAAACGAAACCTTATTTCTGATTCCATAAAAATTAGAGATATTGCTGCCCCAAGTTCAGTGGCAAATATAAATTAGCAGTGTAAAGCTATAAGGAGTTATGCATAGCTTGGAAAGTTTCCTTGGTTTCACCTATTGTACATTGTTGTGGAATAGAAAATGTAGAGCAGTCACCAGCATTGCTCATCATATCTGAAAACTACATTGTAATATGCAGTGTGGTCTTTCTTGTATCCAATGCATCTAGCATTCTGATGATGGATTGTAATTCTACCCAGTCTAAACTATTAACACCTGCTGGCAGTTACTTAATAAGGTGTCCCATTAGTGTCTGCTGGCAGTTCGGACTGCAAATACCTGGAGCTCAGAGTCAAAGGAAATTTAAATGTGAGAAAAATGTCTTTAAATAAACAAGGAAAGCAGTTTTTTTAACTTACTTGTTCTATTAAAATATTTTTTTCACTCTAAAATGCTGAACTGCAGCACTGAATACTGTAAATTCAATGCCATGTTTAAATTAGCAGCACTATCTGCCTTTCAAATGATGAAGGCTCGAATGAGACATGGCAATCCTCATAACTAGCATTGCTGGGATGGAACAGCTTATAGCTCAATTGGTTTTGGACGTGTGAAAGGGTTAAGAAGACAGATCAGTGTTTGTTTGCTAATCTCTTTGTACCTTATGCCTTTTAATCATCATGCACTCCCCCCAAATATGTGCATACACAATCTGACTATCTTCTTAGCTTTAGCATAAGATGGGCAGTCAAACATTACCTCTTCAGTCACTTTATTTTTCTTTTTCACTTACCCTGCTCATTGAAGGCTAAGTAGACTATCTGTTTCCAGCTATGCCATGCAACCCTTTACTGCAATGTTTGGGAATGAAAATGTAACATACTGCAAGTCCTCTATCTCCACCCCTAATCCCACTGAAAACGGACACAAACGGTTCTCTACAGTTAAAGTAATTTCTGCCACTGGACCATCCTTATTGATAACAGGTTTCTAATCTGGTGTCACCTTCCTTAACCTGTGCTACATCACTTACTGCTCAGCAGCTGTCTTTCAAAGTGTGACCTGAATAAATAATACAGTTATAACATTTCAATACAAAAGCACACTAAATGAGAACTGTTGACAAAAAAGGAAGGTTTATGCATTGTCTGCATTTATAAAACTAAAAGTTTTCCAGTCAGGCATTTTCAGAGAGGTTTCTGAACCTTTAGTGAGCAGGAATGCTATGTAATACCTCGAATAACCAGGAAAATGAAGGACCTGATTTTTAGCAATGCTGCTGACCTCCAGTTGTAAAATAAAATTTTCTAGTACTCTTCCAAACTACCAGCAAAGTAGGTGGCATCTAAATAATGATTATTGCTTTACTGTGGAATAATTCTGAATGTCACTGTAATAAATACAGGGTATATAGGTGGAGAACATTAAATGCTTCCATCTGTCAGAGTGAATAAATTATGTGCACCACCTATATCAGAAGATTTGTTAGGTTGTTTTACCAACATAGAGAGTAATGCATAATGAAATATTTCTCATATCCAGCTTGTAATACTAACATAATTTGCATGACAAAACTCAACATGTAAAGCAAAAATTAAGAGATTTTGTTTCATTTTCTAATCAGTGCATAGATTACTATAAAATATAAGTAGTGCACAATACTCTATAGCTTACAACTGTGCAATAATTTCTCAGGTGTTGTGCATAGTAATGAACACTGTCTCACCCCCCCCCCCAAAAAAAAAAAGACCTACCCATTTAATCACAGTGACTCATGCACATTGTTTCTTAGGCAATGCCATTTTCAAAGTAACACTTTATAGTTTATATTTTCTATGCTCATGTGAGTTACTTTCTAACTTGTATACCATTGTTTAATAGTATATAAAAGATTTGGTACATTATCACCCTGCTTATAAACTGCTTTATGTAGAGAGAAGTACTACTGTACATATTCACTGTACCCAAAATGTTGCCCCAGTATTTTTCCAGATCCCTGAATGAGAATCTATTAAGCTTAAAGTGACTGCCAGTTACTTTTCTAAATTTCAGTGATAAAACCATAGTACAAATGTTAGATTTTCATGTGTGGTGCTTGTGCTATGCCTGGAAAAGTAGGGCAGTGGATGTGTAACATATGCCAGCACAACTAGCTGGCATTTTATAAAGAATTATAATGTCATTTGTATAACAAACTGATTTGTACAAATGCTTGTGTTGAAAAATGTATTTGTAAAGCTGCTAGTATTAAAAATGTACAGTGTGCGCCCTGCTAAACAGAAAAAAATATATACATGAATTATTGTAACTGTTTAAATGTATATTTTTAACAGAGGATACTGGAAGAGAAGAGGTAATCTCAATCCACCTAACTTTGAAAATAGTTTGAAATTAAATTACCTGGCTTAGGCTATGGATTGTATCTTACAGTTCTCATTTCTGTCAGAGACAAAAAGTCTGTACTAAGAAGCTTTCTGCATTGTCTTTGGGGTGAAGTAATTGCTACTCTGGAGGGGTGGAAGTTTGAAATTATTTTATGACTTCCAGGAGCTACAGCAGATTTTGCCAAGGGTGTGTGTATATTATTGACATACATGTACTAAATCCTGACAACTTCTAGCCAAGGGGGGTATTCTGTAATCCATCACTAAAAATTACATTTTAGTACTAGGTGAGACTTGAAGTCTTATAGCAGTCTGTTTTTGGAACCTGACAAACAAGGGCCCCTCACCTATTCCATCTTGCCTTGCTCTAATAAATGACCATGGAATAGTAATTCTTTAGGTCAGTCAGGAAAATATAGTCAGATTTGTTAAGTAGAGTTTTTCTGTATCTGTATGAATCTATTCATCTGTGTTATTTTTAATATTTTCTGTGATTGAAACTCTGGTGTTTATTGTAAATAGATATTTAGTATTTTCATGTTCTTTTATTAATTATTATTAAATATATTTAAACGTTTCATTCTGGCTGGTCCTTTAGAGAATATTTTAACTTTTGAGAGTACTTGTATCTATTTGGCGACCACTTCTGAAAGACCTACTGCATTGGTCAAATACTATGATTTGTATTAATAATATTTGTAATTGTATTAATATTAATTTCACTCAGTATAATTGGGTACCCTTGTTAAGAGCCTTAGAGTAGCTGGCTTTGAAATGTCTGGTGACAGTGACTACCTTATAGCAGGGGCGACTTGTGCTATTGGACTGCAGTAACCTCAGCTGTAAAAGAAATAAAATAATTATCTGTGAGTCCTGGAAATCTTTGCATGCATGCTCGGTGAGTTCCCGGAACTCTGTGCATGCGTGTGGGAATCTGGACTGCTGCTTAATCCACATAGACTGGAAGGGGATTGGACTGCAATGTCGGAGGCATGTAGGGATAGCTGCTGTCGTGGGAACAATGGACTTTGTATTTCTTTCGATTGAAGCTGCAGGAAGTCTCCAAACTCAGGTACATGGAGAACGAAGCTGCAGTTCCAAACCCAACTCAAATACTATGTGTGTAAATGCCCCAGTTAAATATATTGGGTGACTAGGGAGAAACTCGGGCTCAAACCCTGTACCTTGGGTGCAGGTAACAAGAGCCTGAATTCCTTGCCCACCACCACTTGTGAAAACTATTCAGATTTTTGTCTCATAATTTTGTTCTGTTCTGTTCCTCATAAAACCTGTGGTTTTCTGGATTTTGAATTCACTAAATAATGACAGGCACTTGAATTTCAGACTTCATATTCTTCAGAAAGTACCTGGTAACACAACACCTTTTATTCTAGCAATTTTCTAAGTTTGTAAGATCAATATTTGAAATGTGTCCCTATGTTTGGGGCTGTATTCCCCCATTATTGGTTTTATCCATATTTTTTGTGCTAAGAGGTTGAGAGTTATGGTGCTAACTAAATTCACTGAATATGTTTGGGGGCTGTATTCCCCCATTATTGGCTTTGTCCAGGTGTTTTGTGCTAAGAGGTTGAAAGCTATGATGAGAACTGAATTTACTAAATGATAGCCATTTAAGTTTCAGTCTTCAAAGAAACAGCTGATTTGGCATCATGGTATATTGCTCTGACTGTAGTGCACAGGGTCCTGGGTTCAAGACATGGCAATGAAAGTCTTGGTGGTAACAGAACATTTTATTCTAGCAACTTTCCAAGATTATACTAGCAATGTTTAAAATGTGTCCATAGTTTTTGGGCTTTTGCCCACCACAATAAATTTGGCTTTTTCCAGATTTCTTCTGCTGCAAAGTGGAGAGATACAGTTGTGTCGAGGGGATTTTACAAGGAGCTGAGAGCTTCAGGGGAAGAGAAGTTTAGTGCTGCTTATGCTGAGTCTGCTTGCACTGTTAATAGCATAACAGGTTAAATACTTGCTTTTGATGCAGAAGGCTGTGGGTTCTACTCCCACAGTATGTAGATGCATTGCTGATACTGTACTGTGTTGTACTTTCAAAGGGGGTGGATGCTGTAGTCCTGAGAACGTCCTCTTTGACAAAGATACCTAGTAATTATGAATGTTTGCCATCCATTCCTATTGTAATATTACTAGCTTATTTATTTATTTTTTTTAATGTAACATAGGCAATTTATTCCTCAAGGGCAATAGGCACTTTATTTGCAGATGAAACATAAAGTTGTTTGCTAGCAGCAACCTCTTCATTAGTTACATATATCTTTAATGTGGAATTATTTAGATGACATTTACTTCTGCAGAGATGTGAATATTTACTGATAGTGGTGGATTGTAGACGCTTGATTAATATTTTATAATGGAAATGTTTTGAATTGGGCAGTTTTGTCATTATTGGTGCATGCACTTTGTTTCATTGTTTACTGGAAAAATGTTCAAAACAAATTTAAAACACCCTCTAACAACTGTACTATATCATACAAGGAATATAATTTAATACAGTCAGGAAGGTATATCAAAGAACACATGCATGTTTCGTGTGCAAGGGGCCTATGATTTGAAAACAGCCAAAAATTGATCTTTATCTGCCACTGGCCAGATGTATTTTCTTTAAATGCAAGTTTCAATGCTGTTTCAATGAATGTGAGTTTCAAGGGCAGAAAAGTTTTAACGCTAAGTCTATTTTGATTGTGAGACTTCATTGCTTTGTTTAGAAGATGTATATTAGTGTTTGTGCTGTAAAATGCAAAATAAAACTTTTAAATGAAATCCAAATCATCGTAGAAGTAAAGCAGTATGCACATTAGAGTGTTTATGGTTTGTATGTTCCCCCAATATATTTGGCCTTGCCCAGATTTCCTGTGTTAGGAGGTTGAGAGGTACAGGCAAATACATCTCTTTATAGAATCAGGTATATCCAAACCTCTCAACTGTCCCAGATTTTGGCTCAAAATGTTGCTCTCCCCAATAATAACTCCACAAAATGGCAATTCTTGAAGAAAACATGGAGGGTTTACAATTACTAAATGACTGTAATAATCAGAGTTATAGATTACTTTTATTTCAGAAATGCATATAGATTCTCTTATTTTGTCAGCTCCTCAACTTACCAGTACTAATATTAAAAAACTGTCCCTTCTTTGACAGGTTCCTAGCTGTATTGTGTGGCTATTTTATATTTTTGCATCACATTTGTGGTCCATTTTTCATAAAATTGTGGGTTTTCTGGCAAATTAGTGGCAAATCATTAAAGATCAAGTTAGAAAATGACAGACATTTGAGTTTCAGAATTCATACCCTTCAGAAAATTCATACTAATGCAAGACCTACTGTTCTATTTTCTTTCTAAGTTTATAAGAGCAATATTTAAAAATGGTCCTTATTTTTGGGCCTTTGTCCCACTTCTATTTATGGCTTTGTCCAGATTTCTAGCTCTAGGGTTGAAAGGTATGACAAATGTGTCAGAGCCATCACCATCAGCCAGAGACATTTCAAATTGTGACATACTTGTACCCCACTCCCTCATGTAGTGACTCTAGATGTATCCAAGCAAGGCAAGGAGCAGTTATGCAGTGTAAGTGTGCAGAGTATACCCCCATCCAAGGTAGACACAAGTACTACAGTGGCTTTTCATCTGCCCTTGATTTTGCAGAATGTTCTGGTTTTCTGTCATATTTTTATACTGTTGATTTATGCTTATTATTCAGAAAATGCATGTTGGTGCAGTGCTTGCTGCTCTGTGTTTAAGTAGCAATGTTTTAATGAACATCAGGTAGCTTGTCTGAGATCAAGAAAGCTAGATACATGCGATGGATAAGAGAGACACACATCAACCCTAAAAATGAATTTAACCTGATCATATAATATAACAAATAAGCACCTTACTAATATATATTCATACATAATACATGTGTATTTGGATATGTATTATTGTGCATCTGTGTGTGTTTGTCTGTCTTTGTATATACATAGATAAATAGACAGGTATAGGTGTAATACTATAGGTTTACAGATCATCACAGATCATTCTTTTGTTAGATGATTTCAATTTCAAATTCAGTCAAATTACCATTGTCAATTTGTGCTATAGTCAACCTGCTGAGGATAACAACACTAACCTGGTGGAGTCTGCCTTTTGGTTGTAGTTGTGTGGCCATGGAGTTTTATATATAAATAAGTTGGTGTATGGAAAAAGTGGCTACATCATGCAGTTGGGATGGGAGCCCTGATGTAAATGCAGACTTTATTTTATTTTTTGGTGGGGAGGCAGTGCTTTTACATAGTTTTCTTTTTTATTCATTTTATTTTATCAATGGCAAACACAATTGTTTGCTACTTTTGCACATGCTTTATGCTTCACTGTGCAAAAGTCAATTTTTCTGAGTCAAGCATTCCTTAAATAATCAAATATATAAATTTATTATGATGGCTGGCCTGGGATAGAAAGATTACATAGTATGATACTAGCAGCAGCATATACCAAAGCAGAGACTATGTTTCCAGGGGCCATGTTATTGAAGGTAGACACAGGGCACTTGGCATGCTCTAGAGGAAACAGATCTGTGAATTATGACCTGGAAGGTCTTGGGAGGAGCACTAAGGTAGAGGTCTCAGTTCATACTAAGTGTTTGGAGAATGGTAGCCTGTGGAATTACCCAAAAACTGGCAGAGGGGTATTTGCCTCATTTATGTGGAACTCAAAAGGAAAGCCAGTTTGGAAACTCTTCAGAAGAAGCTACATATCTGAATTTTAAAATATGTGAAACAGTCATCCTGAGGAACAGAGCTATGACCTGTTTTCTTATCCAGAAGATTAACTGTGATAAAACTCTGAGCAGTGATGGTTATATTGGGGAAATCTGTAAACGTGCAGTAACTGAATTTCAGTTTGTTCCTCATTTCCCCACGATTCCGAAAGCCAAGGTTTGTTTTCTTTTTATTGCATTATAAGTAGAAAACTGCAGAAACATCATTTTATATTTGAGTTGGTCTCAACATCCTGAAAGCAAATAGCATTTGCTTTAACTTGTTTAATAAACACGTGCCTAAACTGGAAAAGGTGGATTTTTGTGAGATCTTTCTACATGTGTGGTTTTCAGCAGGGAATTAATACAGTTTCTTTTTCTTATAAACTGTGGACTTTGAAACTTTTCTGGCTGCCAGTTCTCTACCTGAATACATTTTTCTCACCTGTGATTTGGAGAGCAAAGCTATTACTATTTAAATGAGCTGCTCATGAACTGCAAAAAATAAAACATTTTTTTACCTTTATCTCTGATCTTTTGATTTCTAAGAACAGGGAATCTCAAGACAGTTATCCATGTGAAAAAGCTTGGCTCTGATGAAAATGTGAAGTCTATGTCATGACATTTGAGAAGTACACAGAGTGGAAGGACTGACCCCAACCTGAGTGGTCCAAAATACTTTCTTCTCACGTAAAAAGAGATATATTGAAGGTGTACATGAATTTAGAGGGGGCAGAAAATTCTGGGATTACCAGGAACCGAAGAAATAAACTTTATCATGGGCAGATTTATAAATTTAGAGAATATAATGTTTTTACATTTCCAATTTAAAGTAATATATTTCCTTGCAATCACTATAACTGACCATAAAAGAGGCACTTGAGTTCTTGGAATAAATTCTGGAACTGGAGCATTAAACAATATTAATGCATTTATTATACATTTATCTGACCACAATGCTTATGATTTTTTTAAAATTCCTTCCAAAATGGAGATATTATTTTACATTCTAGCATCATATTTAGCCAATCTACATCTATATTCTCACCACATCTCCAACATTTAACATTTGATATTTTTCTTAGGTTATTAGTTGTTAAACAATGGTGTATGATATGAGGAATAGTAAGAAGATTTTTTTATAGTCATTATTTATATATGTCTTAAACTTTTATAAAATATAATTAATCAAAGGGATGGATAAGCATTTATTTTCACTACTCAAGCAGACTTTTAATATCCAATAACATTTATGTATAATTTGTACATGAGGATCAACCACTAATTTATTATTATTTAGTAATGTTTTTTTCTTGGATTAACTTACATTTAGAATCTCATTAATTATTTAACAATTGAGATATAATTTTAATACTAGCTGATTTTATATACAGATCAAACTTAGGGAAACTAATACCACATTCTTCCCAGCATTTTATATACCATTCTAATGAAATTCTAGGTTTATTGGGAACCATAAAAAATTAAATATAAAATGTATTATTATTATTTTAAACTTTTATTAGGAGATGAGATTAAAGACTGAATATAAAACAAACATTTTGGTAATATTTTTAATAACCTAAGCCTGTCTTCCATAGTGAACATCATTTATTCCAATTTGAAATAATTTGTGCAAGCTTATTAGTTATATTTGTATAATTTAATAATATCAGTTTTTTAATACTTGACGTTATAGTAACTCCCAAATATTTAATTAGATTATTATCCCAATTAAGATGATTATACTTTTTTGGATATGAAGTTAGAGCTTTATTAATTAAGAATGTATTGGTTTTGTTATGACTGAATTTCAATCTAGAAATATTTTCAAAACATTCCATGGCTTTAATTATATTTTGTAATGAAGAATCAGTATTACCAATAGTTAATATATCATCAACAAATAATTGTAATTTAGAAGATTAATTCTCATCTATTGAAAAAACTTTTATATTTTTATTAGATCTAATATTTACAAATGGTTCAATACAAAGAGTGAATAACAATGGAGAAAGTGGGCATCCTTGTTTTGTATCCTTTAAAATTCTAAATTAATTAGACAAAGAACCTTTTTTAATAAATGCAGATGCATTATTATATAACATCTTGATTAATTTAATAACTCTACAAAAATGTTCTATTGCTCAAGAACTTTAAACAATTCCAATTTACAGAATCAAACACTTTGTCCAAAGCTAAACTTATAATTGAAAGTTCTCTTCTTTTATTAGCAAAATCTATCAAGGTATTGCATCGAATATAGTTATCATACACTCTCCTGTTTAATGTAAAGCCTGTTTAATCATTAATATTTCCAGCCCAAATATTATTTAATCTCTTTGCCAGTATTGAAATAAAAAAAATATAATCCACATTTAAAAGTGAAATAGAATGATATGAAGAACAAAATTTAAGATGGAGGTACACCTATATTTAATGTTGTAAAAACAATCGCCAACCAATCCAGATGAACGAGTCCAAAAACAAATACAACCAACCAAGTAATTCTGTTAAAGCAGAAGGACTCAAAGATGGCCAAGTTGCCCAGTATATAAATCCAATTTATTTAAAACTCAAGCACTTTCACAGACTGTGCTGCTTCATCAGATGCTAACATCAAGTCTAAAAAACTGCTCAGTTATATACAAAACTACCAGTCATTAATCACATGAATCTATGCTAAAAACATACTTAAACAAGCACACACTCATATGAATATAAAAAGATCTGTATCTGATCATGAAACACATGCAAAAATACAAATATATAAAAAATAAATAATATATATAGTATATATGTCCATATATAAAAAAGTATTTTATCAAAATTCCAAAGATCATTACCTATTTAAAGGTCTAGATTTTAACCTCAGTTTAATAGGTACATATTCATTAAACCCATTTGACCTAAATCCTCCTAGTCACAGCCCAAGCACATAAGACTCATGAAACCAGTGATATCAGATTAGAGGATGAAGTGCCCCATGTACAGAGGCAGAATGTGTGGTACCCTTGAGTAGAGCAAAAACGTACATTCCCTTTACCTATCAAATAATGGAAATTGCAGAACCAGAAACAATGGTCACAGAGCCGAAGCTGACACAAAGGGAAATTGGAAGGGGATTTAATGGGAACTCCAACTTTCAAGAAAGCTGTTATTGCAATGAAGACAATTTAGTATGGAATTTATCATCTTATTCTTTGACAGACTCAAAAGAATGTACTACATAAAGTTTTGTCCTTTATACCTGCAAGATATTCAAATTTTACAGAGGTAATATTGGACATTAAATTATTTACTAGGAGCCTTATATTAAAATTGATGTATAAAAATACAACTACTACTAATAGTGTAGATGGTGCTAGAAGTTAACAAAAAAGTGTTTTTGTAACCGTTGTTAATCCACTTATTAATGCATTCAAGAAATTATGTATTGATGATATATATATATATATATATATATATATATATATATATATATATATATATAGTTAATGCTGCTAAGGGTAGAGTTAATAAGCACTTTAACTAAAGATTAATTTGTAGCATTGAAAAAGATACAAGACAATACAGACATTGTTGTAAGGCCCATGGACAAGGGAGGGCCACTTGTTCTTTTAGATACTGAATGGTATAATAATGGAATGATTAATATGCTTGCAAATGATGAGTTTTATGTTAAAATGAATCAAATCAAAATTGAGTCTATGTTTCTAAATATTATGCACACATTTAGTATGCTGTTAAAGCATAATATGATAGATAAAAGTTTATTTGAATATTTGGTACTTGCGTATTATCGCAACCAGATTTTTGCGATAATACGGCTTGCTTCCCGGTGTGTGACTGTAACCAGAAATGTATGCAGAATCGCACAGGGAATGTTATCTGTTAAAAAAAAAAAAAAAAAAAAAAAAAAAAAACACTCTGTTGAGGTAGGAGTAGTGTAGTACTACAAAAATGACTGCTTGTTTGAACCTATGCCGTTTCCCGACATCATGTCAGTCTTCGTGCTTTTCCAAGTCCTGTTATGTGTGCACGCAACAGAGCAGAGCTGCGTCTACAGCATATATTCCCTTCCCCAGAACTAGCAGCCCAAAAGGGGTAAAAAGCAACTGACAGTTCATACACCATTCAAAAAGGGGGAGAAAGGTAACACCTACAGATGTGATTCAGTTATTATTAAACACACACATCACAGAAAGCAGGGAGTGTGACATTTTCATGTGAAAATGCAGAAGCGCAAAAGACTGTTTCAGGAAAAGTAAAATCTTACAACCTGCACGTTTGCTATGGGGGACAAAAACATAGAGATAGCTGGTCAAAATCTTTCAGATGAAAATAAAATCTGAGTACTGGTGATGAACATAAGGATGGTATATTCCCGATTAACTTAGCCTATATTGCGCTTGTAATCAGGAAGGCAGGATCTACCATGAGCTGCATGCAGCAGTATGTAGTTCACTGGTAAAGTGAAACATGCCAGTCAGGACTCCAAAATTTGGCAGTTAGTCCTCTCCCTGCCTCAAAACCATGTGTGCCACAATTTAACTTACTTACACTCCCTTTTCCAGCTTAATAGACCTGCTGTCTCAGACATGGGACTAAATTCGCAACCGCGAAAATCTGGTTGCGATAATACGTAAGTACCGAATATTTTTATGTTATACATCCACTGGTACCTATAATACAGGGCTTGCACAAGCTTCACAAGAATAGTACACAACCCCCATTGTGACAGGGAGAAACTGGTGTACATAACCTATTTCTATTTACTTGGAGAAGCTTATTAGACCCATCCTGAGTAAAAATATTTATATTTTAAGGGATACAGAGCATTTTCTTATTGATTTGTTTAATTTTTTTCAAACAGCATACTTTCTCTATCAACAATTTACTTTGTTACATTGGATGTTACATCATTGTTTACAGTAATACCCAATGATTTGGGTGTTGAAAAAGTTAATTTATGCAACTGTATGCTGAAATGGATGAGGATAAGATTAGACTTATCTGTACCTTATTGAAGTGTGTGCTAGAAAACAATGCATTTGTGTTTGGTGACTCTACGTATTGGCAATGGAATGACATAGCTATGGGTACATCATGTGCCAATAGCTATGCCAAAACCGTCATGGCTATGTGGGAACAGGAATACATTCAGAAAGGCCATTATGATAGACATGTTATATTCTACAGGAGATTTGTAGACAATTTATTTTTTTTCTGTGGCATGGGACATTAGAGCAGTTTTATAAATTTGAGGAATACGTTAATACTACTTTTTTGTGTTTTACTTCTGTGTCTCCTAAGAGAATTAATTTTCTGGACGTTAGTGTGGAAGTTGATGAAAATGGTACTATATTCCCTAGACTTTATAGGAAACCATGCCATGTCAACCAATTTCTTTCTAGGGATAGTATGCATCCTTCATATATTTTCAGTAATGTTGTTATGAAGCATATGTTTAGAGTTTCTAGGCTAAATGTTTGAGAGAGAGATTTTCACAATCAAGTAAATGTCCTACAATAACAGTTAGAAAAAAGGGGATATGAAGTCCAGAGCATTAATCAAGTAGAATGTTTGAGAACTAGTAGGGCCAAACCAAATTTTTTCCAAAAGGAATGATAAAAGCTCACAAAGTAGGAATGTACCAAATGAAAGAAAGGTGAGTCCCCTAATATTATTCTAGTAATGTCTCCTTGAAAGTTGTAAAAAGGTATTGGAACATTGTAACTACTGATAAGGAAATTAATGAATTAATAGACCCTGAACCTAGATTCCTGTTTAAAAACATAAAATCTTTGAGGAGGAAACTCTGTTATCCAACATATAAGAAAAGGGAACACATGGTTATAGCCACTATACCTTGTGGCAAGTGTTCAATGTCAGTTTATTGATAGTACAGCACAGTTTGATCATCATGATCAAGGGAAAACATACCACTTTAATGTGTTTGCTACTTGTAACACTGAGTACATTGTTTATTTGGCCCACTGCTTACAATGCTTAAAGTTTTTATGTAGGCAAAACTGATAGGTCTCTGAAAGAAAGAATAAAGGAACATATTTATTATATTAATAAAAATAATAAGATTAGTGCTTTGGCTAAGCATATTATGGCCACAAATACAGAGCATAAGTTTAAATTTATGGCTATAGGTAGGATCGTTGAGACCATAATGGGTGGTGATGTGAGGAATGCAGCGGAACAATTAGAAACCAAGTGGATTATCAGGCTTAGGGGTTATTATGGCCATGGGATGAATTCATATGTACCTATTAAACTGAGATTAAAATCTAGACCTTTAAATAGTAATGATTTTTGGAATTTTGATAAAATATTATATATATATATATATATATATATATATATATATATATATATATATATTTATATATATATATACACACATATATAATATATATTTTATTTTTTTATATGTTTGTATTTTTGCATATGTTTCATGATCAAATACTAGTCTTTTTATATTCATATTTGTGTGTGCTTGTTTAAGTATGTTTTTAGTATAGAGTCATGTGATTGACTGGTAGTTTTGTGTATAACTGAGCAGTTTTTTAGATGATGTTAGCATCTGATGAAGCAGCACAGTCTCTGAAAGCGTTTGAGTTTTAAATAAATTGTATATACTGGACAACTTGGCCATCTTCAAGTCCTTCTGTTTTAATCGGATATATTTAAAGTTGTTGAATGCTTTTAATAAAATCTTTAATATATTTTCTAGTAATAATTTGTAAAGTTCAGGAATTAGTCCATCTAAATCTGGAGCTTCATTAAGATTTTTGATTTGATCTTTGATTTCCTTAAGTGAAAAAAGGTTTATCAATAATACTTCTTTGTTCTTGAGTTAAAGTGTTATTTATTTGCTCATAATAATCTCTAAAACATTCCAATATATCTGATCAATAACTGTTTTATTTTTAATCTCTTTAATATCAGAATCCGAAATACTTTATTCATCCTGCAGGAAATAATTTATTGATCCAACAGGAAATTGCTCATGTTACAATTGCACAAATAAACAGATACAACATAGGCCAAACACAAATGTTGCATAATTAGATATGATAGATACTATGCTCACTTATGTTACCCCACGTATATATCACCAATGCCTGACTGTTGATTGTAGACAAAGTATTAGATGAGTTTGATAATACATATAGTAGTAGTTACATTAAACACAATTAAAATCTCCTACTATAATTACTTCACCCTTCATAAAAAAGTTATACTTTCTAAGTACATTTTAGAAACTTTTGCTCCAATTATCCAATAGGAATTAACAAATGTATAATACTTTTTTCCAGTTTCTGTTACCACCAAATATAACAACCCAACTAGAATAGAATAATCTTTTAAAAACATTCTATCCATATGTTTGGAAAGCAAATGTGTTTCTTAAAGAAAAACAATATCATCCTTATGAAGTTTCAAATATTTCAGTAGACTACATCTTTTTTTCTGGGTTATTAAAGCCACTAATGTTCAGTAACATACATTTATAACCTTCCATTTATATTACACAAAGCTTTATATATTGTGACATTAGACAGAAAGATAAAAACATTTCTTTTTATAACAAGCCTTGACCTGGATAAGAACCTAATGACAAACTAAATAACTGATAGTAAGAAAAAATGTACCTTATATCATGAAATAACACATTCTTAATTTGATGATGTAATCATACAAACTCCTCATAAATCTTGCCATAAACTATCTAGCCTTATCCTATTGCTACTACTTCTGTGTCAGTGCTAACATCATTTTAAATTATAAATTGAAACTCAGTTTTAGTTCAAACATATTAACTTTACTTCAGTATATGTAGCTATTATAACTCAATATTTTAAAAACTGTAAAACTACCCATGTTAAATTACATTAATATTATTCCATATTTACAGACTCCAAATGTTTAAATAAGAATATATTAAAGCCTCTCTAATAACATATTTTTTTAACTTTTATATATATAAATTAATAAAATAGTATTTTTAGAATCTCTGGTAACAACAATATAAAAAATAGGCATATTTCTTTTGCATTTACATGCTGTCAAAACTTCTTTTTAGATAATCATATAGATTTTAGGTTTAAGTTAATCATAAAATACTATTATCAGGTCCTGAATTAACCTTTGTGAATAATACATAGTCTTATTGGCATCACAAAACCATGTTGACAAGATCCCATCTTGTCCAAAGATACTATTCTCTGGTTTTAATACTTTGAACTATGCAACTCCCAGAATACCTACAACCAAAATCATGGGGAACTTTGTACTTATTTTGCTATAAAACCATGAGATAATTTTGGCCTATAACATAAGCATGTAATACTAAGAGAGCTCTTATTAATAACTTTGTTCTATCTTGATCTCTAAAACTATCAACCTGAACTGAAACAAAAACATGAAACATTAAAGTACCAATGAATCAGATCACAACGAGCATAAATAATTAAAAGTCTAACTATGGTTTATCAAAAAAAAAAAAAAAAAAATATATATATATATATATATATATATATGGGTCTACTTCTCTTCATCAAAAGTACATCACTTCAAAAAAGAGACATCCACCCCCACTTACTCAAAAGTGCACTTAACCAAAAGTGCACTTCTGCGAAAAATGGTTCAATGAACCTTTAAGGAACACTGGTTCAATGAACCTTTAAGGAACATTGAGGTGCCAAAGCACACTACATTGGGGAAAAGGGAATTTACTTGTTTCTCCACTGTAGTGCGATCTCGGAGTTGGTATATTTAAGTAGGGGGGTGTGGGGACTGCAGGGGGGCTTGCCCCTGCAAAAACAATGTTTTGATGTTCCTGGTCAGTTCATTGAAATGTTCTTCACGAAAGTGCACTTTCAGTTAAGTGCACTTTCACGTAAGTGTGGGTCTACTGTTCTTTTTTGAAGAAGTGTTCTTTCGATGAAGTACAGTAGATCGATATATATATATATATATGTCAACCTCTTTATAGCCAATACATATAAGACCTATTTAGACACCAATGGAATACTAGTTATATATTTCAAATATGTCCAATGTACTATTTGTCATACTCAGTGATGTATTTTAATTTGTGTGTAAGCCAAGCTAAACACTAGTGTGTAATCAATCATATATATGCATACAAATAGCATTTTATGCACTTAACAAAAAAAAATCAATGCTAGCTATATAGAGAATCAGAATGAATGTAAAATCTATATTTCTAACTAATTACATTAAATATAAAATGTATTAATATATAGTCTTGTCTTTTTATATCAAATATATGACTGTATCAGCCTACCAATGCATTTATTTCTGTATTATTTTTTATATTTAGTAAATAGATTTAAGCATTGCATTTTTAACAATTAAAACCTACAGTTTCTATATTTCACAATTATAAAGGCAGGTATAGAATAGTATAGTATTGTCTGTTATATAACTTACATGTCACAGTAAAGTTTCAGTATATATAAGAAAATATTATTATGAAGTTCAGTTCATTTGTTTACTGTATGCATTATTCACTATGCATATTCTAAGAGCTCCTTTACTAACTTACTATTTTTTGAACCTTATAACTTATTTTATGTGAAGCTTCTAAAAGAACAAATTTCACAATAAAGTCAGTATAGTTTAAACAGATTCATACATACAGTCTAAGTAAAGAATGATATGAATGTGTTTAACAGTCTAAGAGAACTAAAGCTTTTTAAGTGCTTCATTTAGAACCTAACATCTTTTTTTATTAACCTTTTACAATAAAACTTTATATTTAATGTTCACCGTGTTTAATGTAGTCATCTTCTCTGTCTTGATGACTTGTAAAACTGTTTCCTTTTTCACAGGAAGTTTAAAGGTCAAAGAGCTCTTCCTGAAGCTGCAGTAAGTCTAAAACATCAGTGTGGAGTTTCTATGAGAGAAAAATGGCTTGAAACTCACTCAAAGGCTTAAAAATTACCTAAATAGGCTTTTGAGTGGGAAAAACAGTTTTTAGCTTCACTTTTAGAGTTGTAAAACACGTGTGACACATCTGGCAAGCTGTAGCAGTATAGAAAAACATTTTAAATGGACTTGTACATTAATTGATATAAAATCTGTTCCATGAAAAAACAAGCATACCTCTCATTTAACATTAAAATCACTTAAGGAAGCAGGTGCACTCTTTTATATAATCCATATAATCTTTTAAACAACCAGATATTTAGTAGGAGAGAAGAAAGAGAAATACAGAAAAAGAAAGGAAAACAGTCACACTGCACATATCACAAAAATAACCATGTTACAGAGGTTGCCATCTTTAAAATGCCTAATATTTATTTATTGTTACTATATAACTAATATGATATACCTTTTCATTACATTATACAGTAATGGTACATTTTCAACTGTTATTTTGAATATGAGTATTACAATCAACTCCAGCACAATTCACCCCCTAATTTTGGTTCACTTTATTCAACAGTAACGCATGATGTTTTAATACTCAGTTATTTATTTGCTATGATAATTCTATGAGAATAAACAACTTTTACCTTATTTCAGATGATATTATTATTTGGAAGTTAATAAGAACAAAAGTATGCTAAGAACTTGCAACTTGTCCATTATATGTTTAGTCATTTGTCTCTATTTTTTTATTTGGCTTTTCTTTTAAATTCTATCCATTTCTTGTGACTTGCCCCTTTAAACTTCTCAGTGCCCAGTCCATATCTTCAGTTTTATCCAGAAGTTCCTCTTTTGTGTAAAATCCACTGATTCATTTAAAATGTTAAATGTTTTTTGTCCCTCAGGGGAGAAAATCCTGAGCTTTGATGTTTACTTTCTTTAAGCTTTTAATGAAGGGAACATATGCATTTCTTTTAGTCATCACTGAAGTAAGATAATCACTATCAAATCTTATGGAGTTCTCTTATTTTTATAGGTGTGTTAGCCCAGGCTGTCTTCAGGACTACGTCTTTATCCAGATTTGATGTGAATTTAACTATAATTTATCTTGGAGAAAGTGGATTGTTTTTAGTGGTGGAGAGAGATCTAGGTGCTCTCTTAATTCCAAATGAGAGAGCATGAAGTAAATTTAGGGGACTTAGGAATCCAGTTATTTAAAAATACAATCATGTTGTCTCTTTCAGCCTTCTCTGGTATTCCATAGATTCTTATATTATTTTTTCTTGACCTACTCTCCAGGTCTTCTATTTTTTTCTAGAAGTTCAGAATTTTGTTTGAGAATAAATTCAGTGTGGTTCTCATTTTCAGCCAACTCTCTCTCTCACCCATGTCATTCACTGCTTCAAATGCTGTTATTTGTAGTGAATGCTGCTTTATCATGTCATTTAATAAATCCATCTGTTTCTTATTTTCTTCTTTAAAATTATCCATTTTCACCTCCAGTTTATCTATTTTGATACAAGATCCTGGATACTAGTTAATATAGACTGCAGTTCTTTTTCATTATAGATTCTTGTGTAGTTCCTTTCATGTGACTCATTGTAATAATGAAGTAAAAGGTGGTTCAGCTAGATTTTTCTGTAAATATATTATAGATAGCTACATAAATATTAATCTTCCAGTAAAAAAAAGCCTTTAAAATGAAATTTTGATAAAATATCCTGTCAGAATAACTCAAAATAAGCAGAGCAAAGTTTCAGTGCTGCTAACATCTCTCCATCTTGGACATGCCCCCCTTACTTACTAGCACATTCTGATATTCACTGATTATGCATCAAAGTTGTCAGAAGCAATGCCCTTACATAGAGTAAACACAAGTCAATATCAAAAGAATCTGTACTACTTTTCCCTAGTGTGGAATTTCCCCCCAAAATCCTTATAGGCCAAGGCACATGCATTAACAAAGAATCAGTTGAGAACATCTGTATGCCACCATCAGACAAGCAGCTTAACAGAATGATTTAATAAAACTCTGAAATATATGGATAGTAAATTGTGACAAACTGCTTCCTTACCTTTTTTTTAAGAAAGATACCTCAAGCCTTAACTGGATTTACTCTATATGAGCCATTATATGGCAGATATCCTTGAGGTTTGCTAGATGTAACAAAAGAATCCTGGAAATAAAAAAATACACTGTTTAGGACTATGATACAACTAGGGCTGTTAAACTATTAAAAATTCTAATTCAGATTCATCTAACAATTAAAAAATAATATTTAATCTTACTTTAAACATTATAGTAACTACATTAATGTACAGTACTTACGAGTGCTTTATAACAAAAATTCGCAAATAAACCAGCTGTTTGCATTACACAGTATGCAGAACAAAGCCAAAGAGCTTGGAGCAAAATATAACATAGAACCAGAAGAGTTTTAGCTCTTGATATAAGACCTTTAAATACAATAAAACACAATGCTGACAGCTGTCTAACCAAAATTTCTCATGATTAAAAAACATGTACATCAAAGTTTTTAAGCTAATTGCTTTAGTTAATTAATTAATTAGAAATAAAAAGCCATTGAAGAGGTTCACAGGAAACTAAACACAAACGTCAAACAAAAAAAATTATAAACCAAGAATTTATTAGCACTTTTGTCCATCATCAGATCCGATGAAGTTCACTGATTTGATGGACGAAAGTGCTAATAAAGTCTTGGTTTATAACTTTGTTTGACATTTTTGTTTGGCTTCCTGTGAGCCTCTTAAATGGCTTTTTATTTATTTATGGTTTGTTTTTTGTTTTTCATTGGCTTGCCTGATTAATTAATTAGATAGAACCTTATTCAGAACTGCGGGGTAGGCTAGCTAAGAACCCTAATACATACTGTTAGAGAACATATGGAGATAAAACAAGAAGCACAGTAGAGAACATACAATAGAAATTTTCATCATAAAGAGTTTAAGACAGGGGACAAAGGGTTTCTATTTGTACCCACTGCAGAGGAAACCAGAGAAAAATTTATATGGCACAGACATTTTGCAGCCCTTGAGAGAAACTGAAATTTCTGTAGAAAGCATATTTTCAGAAGACGATTAAAAACTCTACAGAATATCTTGAAGTTCATACTGGAAAACAAGAAGCATAGTGCCTTTTAGTAAAGGAAGAGAGAGAGTGAAAATATTTAAGCTTGGGGTCATAAAAGGCCCTCAAAGTTAATGGGATAGCCCTGTTATAATTGTTCACAAATCTGATAAAACTATAAGAGTTTGTAATTATTTAGAGCACTGAATAGCATCTTCGATTTCCATTCCTAGTCCATACCTACCATGGAGAAACTGGTTGAAAAATTGGAGATGGATAGGTGTCTGTCCCATTTGGATTTGACTAAGGATTATTGGCAAATCCCATTAACTTTAGACGAAACAATTTCAAAACAAACAAAAAAAACCCAGCATTCTTCATGCTTGATGGCCCTTTAAACTATACGTTTATGCCATTCAGTCTTCCTGAGACTCCAGTAATGTTTTAATGACTTATGGACTAGATTCATATAAGTAGCATCTTACCTGGATAGTATAGTTATATTTTCTTTGAAGGCTGGGAAAGTCAATTTCCAAAGGTAAAGCAATCCCAAATGCTTTACCTCAAGCTGGATTAACAGCTAACTCACTTAAGTGTAAACGTGGTTACAGCCAAAATGTGATATATAGGCTTTGTAAATAGAGTGATAGTAAAGTCACAGGCCAAGAAGGTAAAAGCTATAAATAATTGGCCCATACTCACTGTCAAATGTAAGTCATGGCTTTCATTAAAGCTGGCCATCTACTACTACAAATTTATCCTGAACTTTGTCAGTTCAATCAAAGGGGCATTCTTTAGTGGCAAAGTGTAGGGCTCTGCTAAATGTCATGTGGACAGAAGTGAAAGAGTAGGCATTCCAAAAGCAGAAAAAAATGCCATGTTATGTGCTCATCTTGTTGCAACAGTACTTCTCAAAGTAGTTTGTGGCATTTACAAATGTAGTAGGCACAAATGTTTGAGGGGGTTGAACAACCAGTTTGTTGCAAGCATCAAAAGCTGAATACCACTGCAAGGATTTATTCAGCAATTGAATGAGTGTCTTGATAAGAAGTGGGCTCTGATAATTCTCAGATATTACTTATAAGTCACAGAGTTCTTGTAGTTACAGACCCTGCACCAAGGACTGAAAAAAATGGTAACTCCAAACTTGCAGTACTATCAGTATAGCCTTTTCAGTTCAAGATCCTGCACTGTCCCAGCTGCCAGCATATGAATGGTGATGGGCTGTCCAGGGTGTGGTGCATCCTCTCTGCTGGAGCTAGAACTAGGGTTTCAGAGCTGGGGGTCATGTAGTATAGTGGATGAGCTGGCATGTGAAGTGGGCATTCAATAGCAACACATACCTAAAACAAAAACTACATTTCCCACAGGGCATGTTTGTAAAGGCTGATAAAATACCCTTAGCATGCTCCAGGCAGAGGATGAGAAACAGGAGCACTAGATGTAGAAAGATTTGTGATCTGGAAGGTTCTAGGAGGAGCTCTACAATACATCATTCATTTCATGCCGAGTATTTGGAAAAGGCACTTTGGAGGCTTACAGGAACATGGACTTGTATTTGACTGTTTTATCAAAAAAAAAAAGAAAAAAAAAAAGTAAAATAAAGGTTGATTGGAAGCTGTTAGTAGAAGTCACCTACTTTGATGTTAAAAGATGTGGAGCTGTTATCTTGATGAAGGAAACTATTAACTGTTTTCTTATCTTCTCTTTATATCCTATTTCATTGCAATCCTAAAAAACAGTGTTTGTTTTCCTTTTAATGCACTTAAAAAAAAATGGTAGTATTATTTTGTTTGAGCTCAGTTGAACATGATGAAAGCAAGAAACTTTTGAATTTTGTGACTGACTTTATTTATACCACATGTTATCTATTTCTAGCTAGCTATGTATGCATATATATATATATATATATATATATGCACACACACACACACAGACATATATATATATATATATATATATATATATATATATATATATATATATATATATATATATATATATATATATATATATATATATATATATATATATATATATATATATATATATATATATATATATATATATATATATATATATATATATATATATATATATATATGTATATATATATATATATATATATATATATATATATATATATATATATATATATATATATATATATATATATATATGTATATATATATATATATATATATATATATATATATATATATATATATATATATATATATATATATATATATATATATATATATATATATATATATATATATATATATATATATATATATATATATATATATATATATATATATATCTATATATATATATATATATATATATATATATATATATGTGTATATACACACACACACACACACACACACACACACACACACACTGGATATAAAAAGTTTACAGACCCCTGTTAAAATGCCAGCTGGGGGGAAATATAAAACATAAGAAATGTACAATAACTGTTTGCATAAGTGTGCACACCCTTAACCTAATACTTTGTTGAAGCACCTTTTGATTTAATTACAGCATTCAGTCTTCTTGGGTACACACCTGCTATCAATTAAAAAGACTCTGATTAACCCCAAATAAAGTTCAGCTGTTCTAGTAGGATTTTCCTGACATTTACTCAGTTGCCTGCTACAGCAAAAAGCCATGGTTCATAGAAAGCTTGCAAAGCATCAACGGGATCTCATTGTTGAAAGGTATCAATCAGGAGAAGGGTACAAACTAATTTCCACAGCACTGGATATACCATGGAACACAGTGAAGACAGCCATCAAAAAGTGGAGAAAAATGTGACAACAGTGTGGTTGTAAAGAACTGGACGTCCCTGCAATATTGATGAGAAGACAAGATGAAAAGTGGTCAGGGAGGCTGGCAAGAGACCTACAGCAACAATGAAGGAGCTGCAGGAATTTCTAGCAAGTACTGGTTGTGTACTACACGTGACAACAATCTTCCATATTCTCCATATGTCTGGGCTACGGAGTAGGGTTGCAAGATGGAAGCCTTTTCTTACACAAAAAAAAATCCAGGCCCAGATTAAATTTGCAAAACAATACATCAAGTCTCCCAAAAGCATGTGGGAAAATGTGTTATGGTCTGATGAGACCAAGATTGAACTTTTTGGCCACAATTCCAAAAGGTACATTTGGTGCAAAAACAACACTTCGCATCACCAAAAGAACACCATCCCCACACTGTGAATCATGGTGGTGGCATTA